>NW_024363160.1:12883995-12992274 GCF_014805655.1 Passer montanus | reverse complement strand
CCCCCCCCCCACAACCCTTACACACTAAATTGAAGCTGACTACATGATTTCCTAGTGTTAAAAGAGGGGATATAAGGGGATATAGTTAAATGAACATGAGAAGGGAAGGTACTGAGCCAGGAAGTCATAGTGGGTGTGAGAAGCATACTGTACCAAAGGGCAGGGTATTGGTCTCCATCATACTGCTTGTCTTCCAGCTCTGCTAGAATCAGGACAAGGAAGAGGTTAAGGATTACCTATGAGGCATTTAGCTTTATGGAAGTTCTGATATTTAAATCAAACACGACCTCTATCCTAGCACATATTGCTGATGTGTTTATTTGATTTAAATGAAAAGTTCTGATAACTTCAGATAACAAAGGACTGACCTGGGTTTTATTTTTATTCTCTCCTCTGTTTTGCTTTGTTTATATGATGTTTCTCCCTTTCCTATTTTGGTCTGACAGTAAATATGCTTTTGAGGGCAGATTCCTTTACACATGAGGTGTGTATTATTTTAAGATCCTGATTCTGAGGGAGATCTTAAGACACCTAGGTGGTTGCTAAGTAATGCAGTGTGGATGATGACCCAAAGAATGGAGATTTGCGTCATAAATATGTCTATTTGTCAAAAAAAGAGGACATCAAATGATGTTCAGAATCATACTTAGTTATTCAGTGATGGCACTTGCCCTACCCTGAAGTCTTCAGGCTGTTGATTCAAGTTATGCTATAACGTGACCCTTGGTGTGGGGGAAGAACTCTGGTACAACTGAACAAGAAACATGGAAGTATATCTAGTTATGTATAGATGCATATATACCTATAAGTATGTATCCTACAGCATTCAATCCTTTTTTAATGAATGATCATTGACAGAAAAGAATAAAACAACACTAAATAAATTAATGTATTATATAGTGTGGCAATTCTTAAATTTTGTTCATTTCCACTTTGCACAGTGCAACATACAGGAAATTAAAATGTCTCCAGTTCCACCCTTGCATAACTTTCCCTTGCAGGAGTTGGACATTTTCAATGGCTCTGCTCCTATAAGTGATTCCAAATACTCGTGGGCAGCCATTTCTTTGCTCTGTAAAAGCCACTGGCTGATTCATTTCCTTCGTTGTGTAACTACTGATTGGCATTTTCAGTAAAACCCTTTTAGCTTAGCCTTTTCCCTCTGATTTGTGATTTGGCCCAAAGAATAAGTGTCCTAGTTTAGTTCTGACCTACTTATAGTTAAATTGACAGCTTGCTCTTTGCATAGGTTTCTTTATTAAAATCAAAGAGTGCCCTCAAGCTACCAAGTTTTGAGGCAGACCTAAAGCTGTCTTAATATCATTGATGGAATTACAGGGTAAATTCAAATATATGCCATTACTAGAATATTTGACAGGAGAGCAAACTGCAGCCAATTAAAAATGTCAATATGAATAGAATAAATATTAATACAGGAGCTATTATCAATAGAAGGATATTCTTTGTAAGAACATCAATATGTTGTAGTCTTTCAAATACAAAGTTATCAAATATCCTTAATTAATCTGGGTGATTTTTTTTCCTAGTGAACATGACTTTGAGAGTTTTTATTGTAGTTTTCCATAATCCAAGTTACTGGGTGTTTTTAAATATAATTTTTGTTTTTTCTTTTCTTCAAAAATTATTAAATATTATGATTTTCAATTTTAATTGTTTTCCTCTATAGTTTTGAATTTTCTATTGAGAGAAAAAATAAATAAATTCTTCCCATGTAGTTATTATTTTTATTATATGGTAGCATTGCTTTATTTTATTTTTTTTCTTTTTTTTTTTTTTCTCTTCAGCATCCTCTCCACATGAAGTTTTATCACAAAAGAAACAAAGCAGTGTATAATGACCAGGTGGTTCCGTGTAAGCATATTCTTGTTGTATGCGAGGATTTCGCACTGCATAATTCAGAGGATTTTTGAATGCAGAGTGATTGGCATGATATTTCCTTTAGTGAGCTCAGCCCTATTTATTATTTTTACCCTATAATTCACTGTTAACAGCTGCATATTCCTTCTTTCGTCAAAGAGCAAGGAAAAAAAACATTTTCTGTGTGGGTTTTTTTTCAACTCACTGTCTTAGCTGAAGTTGAATATTGAGGTGTCTCAGTTACCAGGTGGAGAGAAACCACCACCTTGGATCACATCTTGTATTCAACATCTCCTGTTTTCCATTACCCTTTCAGAAATACTTCAAGCTGCGTAAAAGTACATTACCTATATGTTTGAAGGGTTTTATGCTCTTCTATAAAAAACATAAATACAAGTACTGTGTCCACTTCTACAAGTAAGAGTTTTCTTTTCTGATATTTCATTAAATTAAAGTGGGAAAAGTAAAGGGGAAAGGGAGATGCTATGTCCTGGAAATGATGAGGTTTTATGGTCCTTAATGTCTAGGTAGGTTAATTCATTAGTCTTGCACTCAGACAGCCAAGAAATTTTTCTCTTGACTAATGACTAAATATTCTTGTTATGAAGAATCTAGTAGTTCTAGGGAAACACAAAAGTTAAATCAGTTCTTTTTAGAGCATTCAGGAGTCTTCTAGGCAGTCTGGATTTAGGCTTTGCTATGTTGTGGATCCAGCTCTTGCCATGTCTTAAAAGGGTGAGGAGCAAGGTGTACACCAGCACCGTGCGTGACCCTGACAGAGCAGGGGTCCTTCCAAAGGTGCAGGGGATGGCCTAATGTGTGTTTTTAGTCACGGAGAGTGCAAACCAGTGGGTGTCCTGTGTGGAGTTGACTACTTTTTGCTGCATTGAGTAGAACAGCACGAATTAGAAAGCAGAGACACTACTGCACCCTGCCTCATGGAGGTTCCAGAGGGAGTAAAAGTAAAGTCAATTTAAAGCACACCCTACAAGGAATGAATTTTAACTTTTAAAAAGCTTCAACTTACAGCAGCAGCATGAGACGCACTGATATTGGTTGGGGTGCCTTACTCTCCAGAGTGCACTACCCATCTATTTTTCAACAGTTCTTTTGCCCACTGTGCGGTGATGCAAACCACCAAACACCATCTGGGCTTTTTAGGACTGTCTGCTAGTTAGTTAAGAAAAAGAATTTGCTTCTTTCAAGATGACACAAAAAGGATAAAAGTGTTTTATTTCTAATATTTTGAGTACTTTTAAAATTTAGTCACTTATTGATGACATTAGTATGGGCTGCATGCCAGGCACCCACCAAAGCTCTATCACTCACCTCTGCAAATGGACAGGGGAGAAAAAATATAAGGAAAGGCTCATGAGTTGAGAGAAGGACAGAGAGAGATCACTCACCAATTGCTCCCATGGGAAAAACAGACTTGACTTGATGCTATTAACTGAATTTTATACCAATCAAGATTAGAGCAGAATAATAGGAAGCAAGTTGAATCCTAAAAACACCCTCCCCCCAGTGTCCCCTTCTTGCCACGTGTCTTGGTTTGAAAAGACAGGAGTCTGTGAAGGAAGGCAAAAGCCTCCTATTATACCCCCTCCCTTTCAGTGGTGCAGGGAGACAGGGAATGGTCAGTTCATTACAGGTTGTTTCTGCTGCCACTCTGGGAGTGGAGTTGTTTTTCCCCTCCTCCAGAATGGGGTCCCTCCCACAGGAGACAGTCCTCTACAAACTTCTCCGGTGTGAGTCCATCCAATTGACAACACAAACAGCTCCAAAGTGGGTCACTTTTCCACAGGGTACAGTCCTTCAAGAACTTCTCCAGTGTACAGTCCTTCAAGTCTTCTCCAGTGTTGATCCCCTGGAGGGTCATAAGTCCTGCTAGGAAACCTGCTCCAGAGTGGGCTCCTTTCTCCATAGTTCTCCAGGTCACTTCCAGGACCCTGTTCCAGCATGGGCTTCCCACCCATCACAACCTCCTCTCAAGCATTCATCTGCTCTGGTGTGTGGGTATCCTCTCTCCACAGGCTGCAGGTGGGTCTCTGCATCCTTGTGGTCTTCCATGGGCTGCAGCCACCTTGCCATGGGCTGCACCACGGGCTGCAGGGGAATCTCCGCTCTAGTGCCTGAAGCACCTCCTGTCCCTCCTTCTCCAGTGACCTTGGTGTCTCCTCACAGCTGTTTCTCTCACATATTCTCACCCCACTGTTCTCTGGGTGAAATTACTTCTGTGCAACAACTTTTCTTCCTTGTATTTTATGACAGGGGCAATACTACCATCACTGATGGGCTCGGCCTTGGCGAGCAGTGGGTCCATCCTGGAGCTGGCTGACACGGGCTCTGACAGGCATGGGAGAAGCTTCTCACAGAGGCCACTCCTGCTACCAAAACCGGGCCACACAAAGTGAATATATAGTGCCAGAAGCCAAGAAACATATTGCTGCTACTGTACTTGTTATGTACTAAAATAAAAACAGCTTCAGAAATATTTATAGCATCAGTTTTGGTTTTCCTAATGAATTCCACTTCCTCCAAGTTTTGAGAGTAAGGAAATGGTTTTACCTTTATTGTGCCATCTGTTCATGGCAAGGGATGGAAAGGACTTGAGAATGCTGAGCTTTTGTTTTAAGTGTCAACCTAATGCTACCTTGGGGAAAAATATTTTGAAACTACCCTTGAAGTTACCTTGATGGATTAGAATTGTAACAAGAAGAAAGTTACATGAGAGAACTGACAGGCTGCTGACCTGCTTTGCTGAAATAACAATGATCAGAGAAGCTATTTTCAGTGGTTAATTTAATTTTCTGACAAGTATGAATAAGTATAGATGTTGAAGGTCAAATTCTGCTAAGAAGTCCTGATATACTGCTTGTGTCCAAAGACTCACCAGCAATTAGAGATCAAACTCATGTCTTCCTCTCTAATTGACCACAGTCTCATACCAAAAACTTCCACTTATTTTTTAAACTTTGCAGATATGGACTTTAAACTTATAAAAGCAGTCATGTCTCTGGATGCAGAAATTTGCTGCATTATACAGTTACAATATCTCTAAAGTGTTGTCAACTCCCTGGAAAAGAAATAATTCTTATATCTATACTGCTTAACAGCTCCACTAATCAAAAACTGTTAAAAATCTGTCTCCTTTTTGTTTTTTTCTTGTTTCCTTCGGAAACTCACTTTGATAACCATTTTTGCCTCTGAAGGGGGTTAGAAGACTTCCCATTTACACTTGTGAGGGTTAGGGGATTTTTATTACTTTTTTATACCATACTTTCATCTTTACATGTCATCCTTGCCATCAGATTGGCTTTATGAACACAAGAACCTAGTCTTTTCTCTAGTCTTTTTTTTCATCTTTCCTGTCCTCTGTTTTCCTGTCCAATTCTGGCTCTGACTATGTAGCCTTTCTTATCTCAGAATTTCTTTGTTTATTAAAATAAAACTAAAACTTCAAATTATTTTACTGATTTTTTTTTATTTTGGGATTTTTAATGTTAAATTTGGAAACAGGTGATGGTGGCATCACCTTACCTTTAAAAAACATTTCCTTTGTTGAAGATAAGAAATATATTTGAGAAAATCAAATTTTTGTCATCCATCAGCACATCTACAGTTACTCTGAATTCAATTTTCTCAGTATTTTTCCATGGATTTAATTTATAAGAAAAATTTGCAATCTAAATCTTATAAAACTTTTGTGCTGTATCTCTGTTTCTAATTCTTTATTAAATTATGATAGTTTTCACTTTCACTGCAGTGTGAACTAAATCCATCCAGGTGCTATTTAAGAGGGGTCATATTTCATATAATAACTGGACATTGCAAGGTAGCTGAATTTATGCAAATTTGTATTTTGTTTTTCCATTTGCCATTTTTAGCTTGTTTGTTGCAAGACCTTGACCAGTTTTGTAAAGCTGCTTGAGGACCACCAAATGACATTTAATTTTATACAGCTTAAAACTTAAGCTCAAGAGATGCTGCTCAGGTTTCCAAGATAATTCTCATAATTAAAAAAAAAACCAAAAAACCAAAAATCAGAAAAACTTTTTATGGGAAACAGGTTGTTTTTTGAATAGTGCAAAAGCACAGAAGCAGACTTTTCTGTATTGCTTCATGCCCAGGCATTTTAATATACTTACATACATACATTTATTTATATCAATTTGCCACAGTGTATGTTTAATTTTTCTTCCTTCTTTGATCATTTTCTTGGCCTCAGGTAAAAGAGACACAGAACACATGCTAAGGAGGTAGGAAAACAATATTATTTATCATCCTGTTTCTGATATGTATTTTATTTCTGAAATACGAACTTTAGGGATGGATGCCATAGGAGCTTAGGCTTTTTGTCCTCTTCCCTTGTTTCCTGGATTTGGACTCAAACTTTAATTTTCATCTTGAGGCTGCAAAGATAGTTAAAAATGAATGCCCAGAGATATGTTATTAACGCTCCAGTCTTCACCTTATGTGTTACATGAGGATTATTGAGTGTATATTGAATCAGTACAGAACATTCAGAGAAAGTTGAAATTGGTAAGCTGCTCCAAGACTGCACAAAGGTGAAAATAAATTTGATTTCAAATGCAATTATTTGTTCTAGGCAACAAAAAACTACCTCTAAGGCTTTGCTTCTGAGGATGGTTTTACCTTTTTACGCTGGTTCATCTCTGTCAAGCAAAGTAAGCTTCTTTTCTCTTGGAAGGAAGATTGTGCTGCTGGGTTCAATTACAGAACATCTTTGAGTCTCTAATTAAATTGTCTCCATTGTAATTATATGGCTTTTAAAAATAAATCTTGCAAATGTCTTTGAACATCTGTTAGAAGTTCAACATTTTATTAGGAGTTTAGTTGCAAATTATTAGAGATCCTTAACAGTAGGAACGGCTTATAAGAGAGTAGGTTCAATGTGTAGTGCTGTGCTATCCTTGATAGAGACTCAGTAAGATCACTGCAGGATGTATTTTTCTTTCTCATTCTTTCTATTGTCAAGAGAGTTCATTTCAGAGATGACTTTGTTGCAGTTTGTCATGTAGACAGAAGGTTACTCTTACTTGGGATGCTATAATAGAATAGAAGCAGGCATACTTCATCTGCAGTAATGATCAGTGACTAATATTTTTAAGGTAGAAAAAATTCCTGAAATAGCAAAAAAGAAACAAGTGTAAAACCAAGCCCACCTGTTTAGGGTCCAAACAAGACCTATCTAGTCTACAGTCCAGCTTCTTCCCCAATGTATTTCAAAAAACCCCGTGAGCATGAGCAGAGCTTTTGCACTCTCTGGTAATTTGGCCTGAAGAGCTTAATCAACAGAGAATCCTTTGTGTCTGCTTTTTAAATTTAATCTGGTTGAATGTTTTAATATGTGTGCAATATATTTCAACACATTTGGTGGTGGACTGTGCCCCATTGTGCACTTTGCAGTCCTTCTGTTCCAAAGCATTTTTAGTATGAATTTTGCATGCCATAAGAACTATTTCACTTTCTGAGCTGGTCAAAAACTCTTTACTGAATATCTTCTAGGCCTAGTGACTTGCTGCTGGTCATTTTATAAATTTGCTTTAAAGACTTTTATACTTACATTTCAATCTGATAAGGACCTGTTCAGTATCTTACCTGGAAATAAAAATTTCTGGTATGGGAATGCCTCCAAATTACTGCAAAGCAAACAAGAAAAACACTTTTCACTTAATATTCTAGTGTATCTTACATCTTCTGACTATTTTCTTTATACTTTGAAAGTATACCTCTAGACTCTGCTCTACTAGACATTTTTCCAATGCATTTCAAAACGGATTTCTCGTTCATGATTTTATTGACTTTCTTAGAGGCTGTTCCCCTCAGTCCTCTTTTGTATGTTTTCTTTTTCTAATATTAGGCTATCTTTCTTATTTTAAAATATAAAGTCCCACTCTTTTTCTTGTTCGAGTGAGGGAGGGGGAAAAAATATGTCTATTCTATACATATGTGTGTTTGGCTATATATGTGGGGGTGGTGAGGCATTAGAACATGTTGCCCAGAGCAGCTGTGCATGCAGGCCAGGTTGGATGGGACTCTGGACATCCTGGTCTAGCAGAAGGAGTCCCTGCCATGGCAGGGGAGTTGGAACTAGGTGCTCTTTAAGGTCCCTTCCAAAACAAATCATCCTGCGATCCTATGAAAGTATTTTTCCCCAAGAATGTGTCATCATTTCTAACAAGCTTCCTTGTCTTCCTCATTAGTGATAGTGACAGTTTTTATACAAGGGTTTTTTTCTGAAATGTGCAGTGATTCCAACATCTGGGCATTCATTTGTAAATATCTTTGGGGAATCCTGTGAAAAAGAAACTTCATTGAGCAGCTAATCAGAAAACCTGCAAAGCACTAACAATTCCTTCACTGATTTTTCAAAGACTATGAAGTATTCAAAATTGCTGACACTTAAAAGATGGATTTTTTTTTTAACTCTTACTAATGTATTCATTTAATTTATAGTTTATTATACAGGCACAGCTTAAAAGCTTGAGTTAAATATAATAGATTTAAAGCTTTATGTCAAGACTGGTATTTAATAGATGCTACTTAATCAGAATAAGGAAGAACTATATGAATAATATGTACAGCAGACATTTCATAGTATTATGCAGTGCATAACAATGCTAAATTTACTTTATAAATAATACCATAAACTTAGCCAGTGGATGGTACTCAATTACATTCTAATATGGGCTTTCTAATATAATTTCCTTTCTGCTATTAATGGTCTCTAAATTAATTATGATTAAATTAATATTAATTAGCTAAGCTAAGATGACCTTAAAAAAGAAACAAATTGAGCCATCCGCTCCTTTTCACTTCACATCTTTCACTTCACACACAACACTTCAAATAAAGGTCGATGACCACACCGACAGTCTACTGAGTGGTTCTTTTTCTGTTATCTAGTGCTCCTTAGATTGCAGTTTTGCCTAAAGACCCACTTCCACAAGTATTTCTACATTGCAATATGTCACATATAAACATTCTGTTGCTAAAAGTCAATTTATCAATATATTACAAATATAATTCAAATCTTTAAAAATTGATTTTTTTTACTGCATCTGACATGCTTAGCTATAAAGACATTTTATTTTTTTAATACAGGGTTTTGTTATTTTTTTTTCTGCGTGTTTTTTATTTTCTCATAAAGCAGAATTTAGAAATAATGTGCTATTTATGAGAAGTCAACATTTGTTGCCAAAGGTGTGAAACAAAACATTGGTGTTGGAACAAGCTTACTTTCTTATTTTCCTATTTCACCTTCAATTTCAGTCATTGCCATTTGGTAAAATTTATCTTTGCAAAGAGAAACATAATGTCAATAATCAGAATGTATGTAATCTTCTAACTTGCTAAGTAGAAAGTATAAGTCTGAAAAGAAAATGTAAAACATTCCTGGCTGAGTTTTCCATAGTGCAAAGAGCAATAATTTTGCTGTGATATATTCCTGGCTTAATGTAATTTTTTCACAAAGACAATGAAATCACTCAAATTTGATTAATGCAGAAGACCAGCCAGGAAGTGTACTATTAAATGCTCTATTAAATGTAACTGTGTGCTTATTCTTTTTTATAATTTTGCTAATGTACAATGCAATGAGTTCATCAGCCTAGAGAATTCTGGTTTGAGTTGTCTCTGTTATGCTCGATCATTTAATCAGCATTTTTGACCATTGTCTGGTTTTCTCTGGAGTTTGTGAGGAAAAGAATTATGCTCACAATGACTGGACTGGACTCTTTCTCAAGTTGTATCTTAGGTGGTTTCAGAAAGAACTGGAAAGTGGAAGGAAAAACTTACCAAAACCTGTTAGCACAAAGTTATGACATGATTTATGTGCTGTTGGATGGATTTATGCATCACTGGATGGAGAAGGGGAGTATTGCTCATCTGTATTTTATAATTTTTTTATATACCTACTATTTTTGAGTAGAGACACAAGAGTTTATTTGCTAAACTTTCTCTCTTCTATTATGACTTCTACATTTAATTGTGGATAGCAATATTTTAGACACTTTTGTGTAATTGTTTTTGAATTTCTATTGTCTAGGTGAGGTTTATCTTTGAAGTGAACATCTGCTTCTTTACTTCTCTTAAGTGTTATTGGTTTAGCTTTCTGAAAATAGGCACAGAAACTAAATACAGTTTAAAGTAGCTAATTCTGGCTTTTCTCATCTCAGATTCCTCTGTTCATGTAACACAGGAATATTTTATTTTTAAGAGGAAAAAATCTTGAGGAGTTAAAAAATCAGAAATATTTATATTTGTGAAAGTGCACTCATCCCACTTTTCCCTTTTTAGCATGGTAGGACACTTCCTACCATGTATATCCATTGACTTTATATTTTATTTGATTTTTCTGCTAGCTCTAATATTTATTTGATTTTGACTAGAACTGAAGAAGTTAATTCATTTGTGTTTCTGAGTTATTTACATACAGATCCCATGCTTAATTCCAGATTTCTAATGCAAGTTCACAGTTGATGTAAAATATTTTGAAAATTCCTGTCCATTTTCTCTTCCCTGGTTGATTCACATGTACGAGGTCCTAGACATATAGGAACATACTTGGAGTTTTTATCTCTCTAGGAAATTTTCAAGAACTGCCTTTTTTTTTTTTTTAAGTTCCATTGGGGAGAATGAGAACAATTTTTTTTTTGGGGGGGGTAGTTTAGAATTTTTCTTTTTTAATATATTTTTATTTTCTGCTACAGATTATAATTAAAAAGAGGCCTCTGTCCTAAAAAGGGTAGCTGAAACTTCGAGAGCATAAAAGATAACAATAGGAACAAGATAGGGAGAACTTAGAGCCTGAATGTCTGTGTTTCTTTCCTGTTTATCACCAAAGAAAATAATTATTTTCTTTTCTAATTTTTAAAGATACACATTCTTTTGCTACATTTACTCTTATTTGGTTTTTTCCTCCTTGATTATTTTGAAATTGACAGTATTTTTGAAAAAGAAAGAAACAAACAATTATCTCATGTTAAAAGAAGTGCTCCAACAGAAAAGCTCCTCTGAATTTCCACTAATTTTTATTCTTGCTTTGTACATTTTTTTTCCTGGATTACAAAATTATATCAAATAGCCTAATCAATTACTTAGTAGAGTCACAAATTTATTTTTGAAAGCTCAGGACTGCTTCATGTTCAAAGACATGTCAAATTACATTTTTACTCATATCTGTACAAATGTCTATGGGAGATATCTGTTCATTTGCTATTATCTGTGAGGAAAAAATTGATGTACTGGTTCAATTCTTAACTTTAATTGACTCGGTTTAACATCCTACTGGCTGCTATAATTTGAAGCAACTGCTGCTCTAATCTTCCCCTGAAACTGAACTGCCTCAGTAGTTGACAAAATTTTGTCAATTATGCACCCTGCTCTAACTGATAAAATGATCCACTCATTCTGATGCAGACTGATTGCATGGAGTATAAACTCTCTCCAGTATATCTCAAGAATTCATGTCAACATCTGGCTTGGAGCTGTGGCAGGATTTTCAGCACTGGCAAAGAATATCAAGAACCCTCAAAGTACTAAAATTCTTCACAAACCTATCCTTATTAATATTTTGATGTCTTAATCAGCAGTGAGGCATCTGAATATGGTAGAACTAAAAGCAAGAAAAATGAAGCTTTGAAAAGCTTAGCTCCAGTTGAGACTTCATAATCTAAACTGCATGACTCTTTACAATGACTCAAAATCAAATAGTTCCCTGAAATATAAAAACATTATCCTGTTGATATAGGATGTGAAACATCTTGCTTATGGGCCTGATACTGTTTGGTATGTTTTTTTCTATACAGTACTTAAGCAATTTTTTGGAGTCTGCATCCCTGAAGTAATGTATATAAAGTTATACTTCTTACACCAATTGGTATCATGCAACAAACTCTGATAAATGCTTAAACTGTATTTTGAACAAAATTGTGACAGGTATTCCACTGCTCTCTAGTCCAGTATTCTTTGCCATACACTGAACAAAAAAAATAAAAATACATGTAATGGAAAGCTGATCATACCCCATTTTAGTTAGGCCTTTAGAAATATTTTCATGTGAAAGTGGAAAAAAAAAATATATTAGCCAGGCAATCTCATAGCCATACTCTTAGTGGCTTTGGCCAATGACACCACTGACAATAGTCAGTGTTTATTCTTTAGAAATATTTTCATGTGAAAATGGAAAAAAAAATATATATATTAGCCAGGCAATCTCATAGCCATACTCTTAGTGGCTTTGGCCAATGACACCACTGACAATAGTCAGTGTTTATGATATAATGTTCAAGTAGGTCAGATCTCTGTGTGTACATATATTACTTGTGCAGGGTGCATGCTGCTTGCTGCAGCTGAGTAATGTTGAACATCTGGGCAGTCACTTTGTGACAGCCTGTTGCACAACAGATTCAGAAAAGTAGCAAGTAAGCTCTGCCTCAGGACAGTGGTGTTGATGTTGATAATATTGGTGTGCCCAAAGGAATAAGCATGCTTTGTTAGACTCTGATCCAACATGTTTTTATTCATGTGAGCAAAATTTCCTCACTGGAATATTCCTATGGTAATCAGCAAAGCTCATGGCAGTAAAAAGATAACAAACCCACCCAGTTATTAGCCATAAAGAAATCCTTCCTGTTAAAATTCCCACAGTCAAGAGATGCTTTTAAACATGTCTCCCTAATGAGAGGGAGCTAAGGCTTATGCAATTGTGCTTTTTCTTCCTGTCTTTGTTTCTAGGTATCTTTTTCCTTATAGTTTTGAGTCCATTCACTCTGTTGGTTAAAATTAGCAACAAAGTTCCCTGAGTATTACAGGCTTTATGGCTATAATCAGCCCAGTAGAAAAGATAAATCAGTCTGAACTTATACCAAACCCTTCACTTCAATAACACCAACTCCACATGGGCAGGACACCAAGAATAAAATACCTTGCTTGGTACCTGCTTAGCAGTCAGGTACAAACTACAAGAAAATTATTCCTTATATGGAAAAACAATAATTATTATTTCTCTTGAACACTGAAATACTCTGCCTAAAAAAATTGTGCTTTGTATGTTTCTAACTGCAAATATACTGAAAGAAATTACACCTGTTCCAGTTTTATCAAAATTGCAAATAGTCTCTATAATCTTGTTTTCCAGAAGTTCATTTGGAAAAAAAAAAAATTGAAATAATGAGTAGTTGCCAGCAGGTTATAAGGAACTTCTGGATGTCCCATTGGAGAACAGGACTCACAACCAAAAATCAGAAAAGGACAGATTATCTTTAAATTTGTGTAAATCAGTCAGATTTTTTATGTGAACTGCAACTCCAGGCCCCTGTAAAGTTATGGAAAAGGGAAAAAAAAATTAAGCAGAAGTGCTCTATTCCTCCTGGAGGTGTGGGACTACCTTGTGATCTCAGTTATGTATGAAATTTATGTCTGTGTTTTCTGATTTTATCCTGCCAAAGAGTTCAGTAGGGACTACAGTAGAATAACTGGGCATTTTTTTCATTCTCATCAAATTTGAAATATTGGGTACACTTCTATATTATATATATACTATTTTATTTTATTTTATTTTATTTTATTTTATTTTATTTTATTTTATTTTATTATTAATCTAATTCCAAATTTTCTTTATCTGAATTTCTTAAATTCCTTTGCGCGAAAATCCTCCTGAATTCTTTCTGAAATAGGCAATTCCTGAAGAAGGTTCTTGGGAGACCTCTTGTATCATGCTTACCGTAATGTTTGCTCTAAAACTTTTGGATCTTGAAAATACATGATGTCTTTTTTTCCTCATTGCTATACTTACTGTTTTCTACTGAGTATAAAAATGAATAGACAATATTCACAAAATCCAAAATTATTCTTAGTCTTTGGTACATTTTTGTATGGAGCAGATAGACAAAAACCACAGTTATTGGTAATTATTTTCTCTTGTGTTTCTACTGTGACTTGGGAGCTTGACATTGTCCTTTAGCATGAGGTTTCCTCAAACTGGCCAGTTCTTTGTGGTTTTCCTTTTAAAGTTTTTTTTTCTCCACTTCTACTAAATTTTACTTAGTTCTTCTAAGTTAAGCTACATTATGCTTATGCAGTACAGCAAGTAATCATTTACTTGGAACTATCTGAAACTGGTTCTAACATCTGCTTTAACTTTTTTTTTTTTTTTTTTTTTTCAGAATAGGGGTCTGAATGTATCTTTGAATTGCTCTCATAGCAATTAACATTTTCTTGAGAGGCTGAAACAATGACTTTTGGAAGCAAAATTAGCAGCTACTGGAATTCTTTTGTTTCTAGCCCATTATGCTGTTCATTCTAAATTTTGTGTCACTGATTCACAGTGCTTCGTTATACTCAAGAAGACCTGTTTGTTGTCCATATTTTGTAGCATTTGGATTTCAAAAATACTTAATTTTGTTTTTAATCCTTCTTTCCAAAAGATTTGGCAGAAGAAAAGAAGGAACACAGCTCCCTCTTTGCAGGGATCTTAGGAAAAACATGCAGGTATTTAATTTGTGAAGAAAAGATTCTATTCAGCCTCCCAGTTTGATTTTCTTTCTCTCAAAAAGAAAAGCTATTTAAAAAAGGGGGGGGAGGGAGGGGAAAGCATAATTTTTGCAGTAGAATAATTTGAAAGAGACCTTGAGAAGAACATTTACCACTTCAGGAACTTCTCGTGGCTTGTTTAATTTCATGACGCATCTGTTTACCATTTCCTTCTATTCCTTCATTTCTAACAATGCTGCCAGGAACCTAGCTTGTTGTCCATCTCCCTTCAATATGTAGGAGGTTTTATCTCAGCTGATAAATAATTTATATTAAGCATAGAAAATCTTTGTGCATGTGACTCAGTGTCTGCTTTACCATTTCATTTGTTCACTGCCCAAACAGGAGTATAATCATGGGCAGTTCCTCTGAACTAGAATTTTGGGAATTTCTTTATTTTGCTGTGGTTTTTATTATCAGGGGTTTTCTTCCTTTAATTTCAATTTTCTATTCTACTACTCCATTTTTCTCACTACAGGTGTTCCTTTTACTATTGCTCATTTTGTCCTTTTCTATTATTGCTGTAGCACTTTACAGTCTGAAGCTGTTGTTTTGGAGCTCTTTCTCAATCTAAATTTGCATATCCCAGAATTCGTTCCATCTTGGATTGAAATCTATGTCTCACACTGAGTTTCATAATTACAGATAAGACTCATGAATTTTAGATAATTATAAACTTCTGCAAAAAAACCAACTCTGTTGCAACATTAGGATGTCAGTCTTTCAGAAGTTTCATGGTTTTAGAAAAAAATATACTTTGCTGTCTCAGCTAGGCTTAGTTTCACACTGTCATAATTGCTTCACATATAATAATAAATCAGTAGTTCATCTCTTTTCTTCTTAAATTCCACTGCATCCATGATTGGAGGTATGAAGTGTGTCCAGGGAGTTTTGCCTGTCAAATGGCTTCACATGCTCTTGCTTTCTCACCACCAATATTATCTTCCCCAAACCTCACCTTTTATGTAATTCCTGTCCTAAGTATTTCTTTGGATACCACTTCTTACAGAACAGGATTCTAGCTAGCCCTCTGGTAAGAGGACATTTATTAGCAATGCAATTGTAAATTCAGTCATGGGTTGCAGCTTCCAGCAGATTCCCAGCATCCCTAGGAGAGGCCCTAGTCATTGCTGTTAAGAAGACCATACTGTATTCTTTAAGATGTCATGGGCTGATCATAAGCCCCTCAAATTGGGATAGTGTCTTTTTTGATGGACACATCAATCCTTCATCCAGAGGCCACATATGAATTTTAAGTTCTATGCACTTTACTGTCATGTCATGTAGTCATTCCAGAAGAGCAGAATGGCTTAACTAGAAAACTATATAGAATGCAAGAGAGATTTTCTTTTACAGTAAGCCCTTCAGCATTTTTGAGGAATATACAATTAATGCAAACTAGACATTCAGCTGATGGTCTTAATCTTTTTCACTAAAAGTCTGTCAGAATTTTGTTTGGTTTTTTCTTTCTTCTTTAGTTCTCAATATTCTTATTCCTGCTTATAATGATGCATAAGAAAAAATAACTGTGTGTTTAAAATAGGGTTATTTTTTTTCTTTTGCAGACGTAAATAATTTTGTTTATTAGGGTGATCCCAACTTAATTTGACAGATCATTACTGAAGTTATGTTTCTTGTAATTGCAAACCTCTCTTAGACTGCACTTTTTAAATTGAGGTTGTAGTGTTTTCCATCCTCTGCAGCTACCCACAGTGCTAGAGAGAAGAGGAAAGTATTTCCCTTTATTTCTTCCTAGAGAAAGTGTAAAGAAACTAATAGAGTCAAAGTTTAGGGTCTTGGTTTGTAACAGAATAAATACTCCTTTGCTTGTGTGCTGTTTCTCAGTGTTTTATGAACAGCAAGACTATCTTCTTCACCTAGGATGTATGACAAGCACAAGATGTAGAAAAAGAGCAATTGTGGAAGGGGCTGGTGAACAGCTGTAAGAAGGTCTCAGATAGAAGTTAAGTATGTGTTGGTAAAAGATGGTCTCAGAGCATTGCTGTAAGTTGCACCTGTTTGGCTTTGGCTGAGAACTGAGAGTTCATCACTCCCAGTAAAGAACCTTGTTTAGGTGCAAAGATAGAGAATCAGGACAGAGATAGCATTGATCACTATAAGCATACATTGTACAATAAGCAGTGCTTAAAATCAGTATAATAGGAGTCAAGTTCCAAGAAGGCAGAGAACACTGAAATTAAGGTTATTTGTGCAGTCTTAGGTAGTGTCTTGCATCTTGCACGGCTTCCACTGGTAAATATGTTATGGTATACCAAGTAGTCCTGTAACTGACAATATTGGTATATACCCTTCCTCATTCCCACAAAAGACAATTTATGCCTCTTTTACACTGCAAACTAGATAGAATGCTGTTAGTTAATAGATATTTCATAGTTCCTATATCTCTTCTCTTGCTTTTTTCCCTTTTTTAAATAATTTTTTAAAATTTATTTATTTATTATGGAGTGAAAAACCTGTCTGTAAAACAACATTATTAAATCTGTCTGTATGGATCATTACTCTGATACCTAAGCATTTCAAAAGCCATCATTTATCTTTATTATCTCTTCTCACAAGGGGCTTTTATTGTGTGATTTGCAACCAGAGAAGTGAATCAGTGTACGAAATGTTTGATATTTATGATTTTCAATGCTGTACACTGTTTCTGATATAATCTGCAAAATGAACACTTCATCTGGCCCTTTATGTATTCTAGCACTGCTTCTGTTGAGTGGTATTGCAGGCAGTAGTGTAGTTCTCAGCAGTTGTGCTGATTGGGTATTTGAGACTTGTATTGGGCAGGAAGAAAGTGTGGAATGTAAAACAGACACAGATAAAAAGATCAATGGTATTTTTATTAAGTTTTATATAGTGTTTTATGTTTGCTTTCAAGATATGAAAATAAAATTACAGTTAAAATGAAACTAAAGTTGACATTGAATTGAGTTGGCAATGACAATTTCAAAATACAGTACTTTCCATGTGACTATCAGGACTGTTTGTCATACCTGTGGGACCTTTTTAATCCTCAAAATGAAAAATGTATTTATTTCAGAAAAGTATTTAAATTGAGCCATTTTTCTTAGAATTTACATTATTTAAAAATAAAAAACAAACAACAACAACAACAACAAAAAAAAACCAAACCAATACCATACCTCACAGTAACATAAAGTCCCAAAACAGATTCTAGACATTAATTAAGATGTAGCCAGTTCTTCACAGATAAATTAATTTCTGACATACATGCAGAAGCAGCGTCTAAAACTGTACTTTGAAATTTTATGAAAACAAAAGATGGGAAGTGGAAATATGTCCTCAGAGTTGAGCAGTGGATATTAAAAAATTTCAATTTGCCCCCACCTACAGGAATCTTTCAGTTGTAAGGGAGCCTTTGGCAAGGTACAGAGATGCTAGGTGGTGGGACTCCACACAGTTGTGAGGGATCTTTCAGTTTCCTGTGAGATGATGACAGGTTAGGGAGGAAGGTGGTGGAGAGTTCCTTTGATCACATTGTGGGGACAATACTGCTGCTTATAGGACTATGACATGGAACATTGTGGGGTTATTGTCTTTTCTTAGATTTAGGACAATATCCTAGTACAAAGCTTCAACACTTTCTATCTGACTGGCAGAAGGGGAGATCCTGATAATGTCATGAACTGCTCACGTAGCTGATGCTGTCACTTACAGGAGGAGAATCAGCAACCAGGGCTCATACTCTCTGTCACCACAAGGAAACCTTGCTGCACTGCACAGACTCTCTCACCCTCAGGCCAAGGATGCCCATCCAAATCTCTCAGAAAGGCATGAAATACCCATGCTGGGCTGCCCACTGACCTCCCTGTGACACAGGACACCTCAGGTGTTCTACCAGCTGCGTTAAGGCCACAGCATGACTAAGGCTTGTGCCCACAGCTCATGTGAGGCCCAGCCACATGAGGGATCTCTCCTTGCCAATGGCTGTGGGGAACATCTAGTCCTCCGCCAGATAGTGACAGCATTGTTTTATCTGTCCTTTGGAGCATTGTCCTCTGTCACTATGACTTTTGAGGAGGTAGAAGACAGGAGGAAAGAGATATTACAGAGATATTACAGCCAGGCATCTGGCTGTAATACACAGAACACAGAAAAGAGGAGCTGCCTGCCTCACCACTCACTTCTCCCTGCCTTTTTTCACATCCATACCAACCTGTCAACCTTGGCTGGTTCAGCCCTTTTGACACCCAGCATGGCCATCATGAACATTCTTCCCTTCATGGTATGTTCTCAGCATCACCAAGGGTAGTACCAGGAGTTGGTGACACCACACTGCGACCATGGAACATCAGGAAACTTTGCTTTATTGTGAAGGTGACTGAGCCCTGGCACAGGTTTCAGCAAGATGTTCTCCATCCTTGGATATATCCAAAATATGTCTGGACATGGCCCTGGACAACATGCTCTAGGTGGCACTGCTTGAGCAGGAGCAGGGCTGAACCCAATGACCTGCAGATGTCCCTTCCAGTCTCAAACACTACATGACTATGTGAAAAACTAGAAAATACTTAATTAGTTATTTCTCTCTACACTGCTATTCTCTTAATGTTGGCTCTGGAAAGGTAATTTTAGTGATTTAACACAAGAATTTTCTTGCAGAATCAGACATTATGGTGTCTGGAGGTTCAAAATGCTTAAGCAGAAGAGAAGTATCTTTTTTTTCTGTAGGTTGGTTTTTTTTTCCATAGGGATCTTTTTTCCCCTCGCCAGAATTTGTCTTGCCTACTTATTTGACTTTTTAATCTGAGAACTCAAATGAAGTTTCTCAGACAACAGTATTTGCTATAAAGGACTTCTAAGGACAATCCATCTCACACAATGAATCTGATCTTGTAGAGATATGTGACCACTTCTTCTAAAAGCTCATTTTCTTGACTAAATTATCTACTCAGTGTTAGAATGTAGCATTTGAGCATTATGAAGATTCTTGGCTTTAAGGAAAAGTAACAAGAGGAAAAAGACAGTGCATGTAATCTTGTGACATACTGATACACAGATGGATCCTGAGCATGGATTGATGATTTTTCATCCACTGCTACAAGTTTTCTCTCACCTCAGGTAACAGAGTAGTGACTAGTATAGATAATCATTCTCTGATACACCAATATTAGCAACAATTGCTAATATTATCTTGGACTGCAAAAGTTACTACTAGATAGAGAATGATGGTTATTATGGTTGGGAAAACCATTGCTGCTGTTGAGGACTCCTATCTCTTGATCACAAAATACTTCTGTGAGATAAACTTTTTTCTGCACCCTTCCTTTGTACCTCTCCTAGAAAAACCTTTTTTAACTTGCCCTTGCTCTTCGCCTCTTCTTATCTCACTCCATCAACCATAATCTCCAAACTGACAGTGTAAATCTCTGTCCCAACCCCATCCTAACCCCAAAGTCGTTTCTGAGTAAATCTCTCTAGCTTCTTACCTAAGCTATGCTCTCTCTCCTTTGCTCTTCATTGGCTATGTGCATTTTCTCTGGCTTCCCATTCAGTTATTGCTTTTCTGGTGTCAGTCTCTCTAAATTATGTAGGTGACCCCAGTTCTTCCTGTACAGTTATCTTTTCCTTACCTGATCTAAAATGCCCTCTTTTTCATCATCTCCCACCCCAATTTTTAATCAGATTTTTTATTTCTCTCTTCTCAATCTCATTCTTAAGGTGTTAGTGCAAATTGACCCACCTATGGCACTGTGTCAGTCCACCTTGAAACTTAATTGGGGTTTTTGCCTTATTTCTTAAAAGTAATGACCTTTATAAGTACAAGTGGAAAGTGGTTTTTGGTCTTGATTTTTTTCATTTTTTTTAAGACACAAAAGTTCAGAAACTTTTTAAAGCAACTCAAAGTTTGCCACTCTAACCCTGTAATAAATAATTTAAACCCAGGGATTTTAAAATGTGCAATTTGGTGAAAACAAGACAGGTCAAGAAGTTTGAAAATCCTTAATGAGAATACAGATTTTTCTGACCTTTTTTTTCCTGTCAAATTACAGCAGGTTTGCTTTGATTATGTGTGAAATTGGATTCCCTCAGACCCCACACAGATAGAGTAGGTCAGATTATTAAATGGAACTGTGTTTGAAGGGACTGATCCACAGTCCTGTAATTCAAAACAAAAAACTCCTTGATCATTTTCAAATAAATTTGTTCTTATTTGCTTTATGTGGGCAACATCTTCCAGTTTCATTCACAGAAGTCAGGCAGAGGTAATTAAAAAGCAGGATATTAGGAAGATGGCTGTTGTCCAGCCTTAATTATATAGGTTACTCTAGTAACCTATTATGATAATGGGAAGGACAAATTTACCTATATCAAACTTATATTTTATAAACAGATCCAGCCTGGCTTAGGTGATTGTCTCAGGCTGTCCAGAGGTGAGATAACCCCTGTCTGAAATATGTACAGCTGCTTGAGCATGACTTCTTGAGCATGTACCCAGCCTGGGTTACATCACAGAAGCTTTGTGATCCTGGGCAGCTTGGGGTAAGGGCAAAGCAAGCTGGGGTCTTTAAAGAGAGGCTGGTTCAACTTCACAAGGATTGTGGCAGTGACGTAATAAAAACCACAACTTGTTCTGGAGAGCTGGTGCTATTGGTAAAAGAGGATCCAAGTGCTAGAAGCAATTAAGACAGGCTCTCAACTCAAGTGCTGTTTTACAGTCTTATAAAAGGTTGCAGTTTTTTAAAGTCAAATGCCAGCATTTACCCAGGTGGTCTCAAAGCAAATGAAACGTAGGCCATTTTTGGAAGCTTAAAATCACTTTTTCCATACTGCAGTCTGCTTAATCATGCACTTAGTAGTAAGCACATGCCACCACTGAAATGTAACATTTGCTGAGTAGCTTCCTTTAAAAAAATCTAAAATATAAATATGCATCTAGGGAAACAGAACATGGAGTTAAAATATGAGTAGCTAAACATGACTTTTATTGTTTCCATAGATCTTCATATGCACTTATGAAATGAAAAATGTCTTTTGCATTTGCAACATGCTTGCTAAATCATTACCTCTATCTTGCAATTAACTGCAGTGGGTAAAAGCTGGCTTTCCTATCAAGAAAATAGACACAAATCTTCTTTCACTTTGTTGTATCACTGCAGGATTTTTATCCATGACCTTGTAGGAAAAAGATACATTTTTGAATCCCTGAAAATACCTTGTTTGGTGCCCTTGGAATACTCCAAGTACTTTTTAGAACTGAACTGTACAATTGAATTCTTTGACAAATCTCTCTTGGCCTTTTTGAGAGCTACTTTTAGGTGTTGTAGTGCTGCATAGAGAAGCACCTGCTTAGCACTACTGGGGGACACTGTGTACCTTTCTTATTTGCCCTATCTTGACACATGATCGATATCCTCACTTACCAGCACGCACACCACTGATACCTTTGAACTTTTGATTTTTCTCAGCCTGAAGATCAAAGAGGATTATTGCCTTAAACTGAACCATGTCAGTACATACCAATAACTGCTAATTATTAGCTAATTAGCTAATGCTATTTCCTTCTGCAGTTATATCTATACACAGCTATCTTTGTGTTTTTTGTTGCAATAGTTATCCAATTGATAAAGGATAAATCAGGTTACCCAGGAAAGCAGAAAAAAAGGTGTAAGTAAAATTGGAAGTATTTCACATTTATTATTGAAATTCTCAAATTGATTACTTCTGCTATGTGATCTGCAGTCTCTTTAAATGTATAAATAGGACAATATCTTTATATTCCAAACAAAGAAATCACATACTAACTAAAGCAACAAAAGTAATAAATGCTCAGTGGAAAATGATTTTTCATGTTGATATTCTAAGTATGTATTATAAAATTAATTGTCCTTATATGCAGTTGGCCTATAATTTAATTTCTTCCTCTGGTCCCTCTACAATGTTACCATTTTTGGACTCTATATGTTATTTGTTTTGCCAGGAAAGTGTGGAAAGTTGCTTTGAAACAACGTTGTTGTATAGTAGAAGAACACAGTAAAAGTAGAAATTTTTTGAGGAAAGAACGTGATCAAGGAAACTAATTTTGCTCTGTATACCATACTTCTCCCCGCCTTCTTCTGCTGTGGAGGAGTGTTGTGTCAGAAAAACTCATGGCAAAGAAATAGGGAATACTGGAAGAGAAAAGGAGGACTAACAGTGTATGATGCTCTCCTGAGAATGCATCATTTTTCCAAAGATGCTCTATGTCATTTATGATTGTCTAAAATGACAAGAGGTACAGGTTTCGAATAGGGTCACTAGAGCATTGGTGATTCCTAAAAGCCCTTTGAATCCAGGAGTTATTCCAAGTTAATATTGGGGAACAGCAAACAAAATAGCTTTTCAGTCATGATTAATTTTGTTCCTTAAGCACTACAAATTTCTCTCCTAAGAAACACACTGGTATCTTATTTGATTTAAATGAGAGACATTGGCACTGCTGGTGAGCCTACAGAGCATTTGAGCAAATTAGCAAAGGGGTTACTGCATCCATATGTGTGTTGCTTCAGGGATTAGATGAATCTATTCAGTGAGTCAAATGCCTAGATTTAAATATCCCACAGATTCGAGATTTGTGGGATGGAAGCTGCCTGTATTCAGAAAGGACATTTACCAAAGGAATAAAAAACTGTGATAACCAGGTGCATTTTAGATCTGAATCTGAATGCTTGTTTCAATGCAATGTGATTAAACTACAAACAGTACCAATCAAAGCAAACTAAGATGCCATTTCCAGAGATAGTAACTTAATGACTACACTCTGAAGATTTGTAACTCTCCAAAAACTTGCAAACTTTGAATTTTTGGTCACAATGTCCAATGCATTTTGTATCTTCTCAAATCTTTAGATATTATTTTCTTTTATTAATGTTCTTTTTCAGTTATTAATCTTCTTTTTTCCATGGATACCATACAAAGAAAAAAAATGCTTTTCACTGTCCTTTTTTTGAAAATCTGATGTTCAAGAAAGAAACTCAAAAAAGTATAGAAGTGTTTCATCAGTATTTTTCCTAATAAAATATTCTGGTGAGGAATTTTATGTAAAGTTGAGATACCTAGGAGAAACAAGTTCAGTATATGACAACATATTATTTTGTAAAATAAAGTTAATGAATGAATGTCAAGTCTTATTGACTAATATTTTCAAAGGGCTGTCCTGAGTCAAATCCTGCTAGGTGTCTGTGGACCTCAGCATGCATGAACTTGAAGTTCTGCGTATGTTGGTGGTTTGGTCTAAAGGGATAGCATTGTTAATGCTATTCACTGAAAGAAAATCAATGGTGGTTCTGTGCTCTCTGCATTATAACAACATTTAGGTTACCAGAAAGTAATGGAAATTTCATATTTTCCCTTGATCTCCTTTTTTCTTTTGATTTTTGTGTTATATTTTGATACTTCTCTTTCCATATGATTTTTGGCAGTATTTCAACTGTTTCAAATTTCAAACAAAAAAAATGTTTTTATGAAATTTTCTAGTTTTGTGTTATGACCCTTCCAAAAACTAAATGAAAGCCTTTTCATTTGTATTACTCTCTTCAGGACTTTGACTAGGTTTTGATTTGAAGAGCTCTTTAAAATATCTGTAGCTAACACCAGCCCTCTATCATCCATTACAATGACGTTAGAGAACCGTATGTCACTGAAATAAATAAAAAATTGAAAGTGTTAAAATGAAATGGGTCAGCCCATTAACACGAAATCAAATTCTGAGTTTTAAAATTTGTGGGTAAAGTAATAGGATGTAAATCGGTGCTAGTGGCAATGCAGATACACAATTTGAGATTGTGTTAACAATCAGTCAAACAGAGCCTAAGGTGGTGCATTGTGAAGGTTTGGGCTGGGGTAGAGTTCATTTTCTTTACAGTAGCTGGTCTGGGTCTGTCCTTTGGGTTTGTGCTGGAAATATTGTTGATAACAGAGGAGCATTCTTGTCATTGATGAGCAGGGCTTGCCAAGAGCCAAGGCCTTTTCTTCTCCCCAAACCATCCCACCAGCGAGTGGGCTGGGAATGCACAAGGAGTTGGGAGGGGACACAGGTGTGTAGGAATGTAGGAGAGTGCCCCCTAATGACAGAGTGGCAAAGCTAGCCTTTGTCCCCCAAAAAAGGAAAGAAGCTCAGAAGTTTCTCCCAACGATCAGGTGAAAAGCCACCTTATAGGACCCCAGAGACTTCACTGAAACCTTGGGGTCACCTAATTGGATAGAAGCCAAAAAGTCCCGCCTGGGCCATAAGGTAGAAAAAGAGGAGGACAAAAGAACTAAACTGCTTTTGTGAAGGTGTTTCTACCAGGGGCAGACCTCTGTACCTGGCTCGGATTTTCTGTTTGTTATTTTACCTTTTATTAAACCTTTTTGTTTCTAGCACTGCAGCAGAAGCCATCCTGCTCATTATTTGCCTCCAATGGTAATAGCTAAGCTATACTTGGGTGTATTAGGTTCCCTTTTGAAGGCTCATAAAACCCTGGCCCAACAAAAAAGAACCCAATACAGGTGGGACAGCTGACCCCAGCTGACCACAGGGATACCCCACAGCATTTGGCATCATGCTCAGCATATAGAGCTGGGAGAAGAAAGGGAAGGAGGCAACTTCTTCTGAGAGTGATCTCATTTGTCTTTCCAAGTCACTATTACATGTGATGGAGCACTCCTTTCCTGGACATGTCTGAACACGTGCCTGCCCTTGGGGTTTTCTCACTTTTACACTTGTGATTCTCTCCACCATCCCACTGGTGGAGGAGTGAGTGGCTGAACCTTGACATAGATTCATGGTAATTTCAAGCATTTGCATCTGAAATTCTGCAATTAATTTGTCTCATTTTATTGATTTGTTGTTCTGAAATGGAATAGTTGTTATTGCTTATATGCTTATATGAGTTTAATCTGCACAGGCTTCAAATATTTAATTTAAAAAAAAGTTGTAAGTGTTCCAAACCCTCAGTGCTAGAAAGAAGACAGAGTGTTCTTCAAATACATATGCATGTCAACAATAGAGCTCTTATAGCAAGGTCACTGTCAGTTGATTTAATGCTCAGACTCCAGCAGAAAGTACTTAGAAGTCCAACAATTACTGTATGATTCACTTGACACTGCAGATAGAGTGAACTTCTGCAGATATGCACGTTAGAACTCTGGTTGTCACTAACTTGTGACTGATAGTGTAAGACTGCTAAATGATTAACTTGATGTTTGCATGCCTTGAAAACAGATAATAGATCTATAAAATCCGGCAGTATATTCAAGGCAACACACATAAAATACACTAATGTGGCATTTAAATTGATAAAAACCGTCAGCATTATAAGGGAATGCTTTTCCATGTTGTACATCCTGCTACAACTAAAAGTTTCAAGGTCTTGTTTTTTACTGTGTGACCAAAGATTGTGAACTTTCATGGCACCCACCTCATATGCTTAAGGCTTTCCAGTGAAAAACCTTTAGCAAACTGAGAATCATTACCTGAAAAAGATTAAAATTTGTTCATTTCACTGCGCAGTGTTAATGCTATGAACATCACAATTTGTTTAACAAAAATCAGTTTCAGTTTCAAAGACGATTTCTGACTATCATTCTAGAGGAGATTGCTCTAGTGGCAGAAGAATTTAAATAACTTTTCCTGTATATCTACACTGTTGCATAAATCCAAAAAGCAGATGCTATACCAATAGTAAGATTGACACTTGCCAGTTTCTCTTTGATCTGAAGCTGTAATTACAAGAAAAAAGCATAAGCTTATGGCAGGAATTGTACAGGACCAAAATAAAAAAAGTATTTGATATAGTTAGGATTCTCAAACATTCTTATATCATGGGGGAAAAGTGATGCTAAAAATCCTCTGGATTTTAAAGTGTTTTTGGTCAATGTGAATGGGGTTCTAATTGCTCATGGCTAGAGTCGCTTATCATGTGGTGAAAGTTGCAACACTGTCTTTTGATAGATTATGAGTAACTGGTGTGGAAAAAAAAAAGTTCAATAAAGCTTAATAAAAATTCACCTAAAATGCTGTTTTGCATCTCGTTCTGATTTGAATTTTTGTGGGAGGAGTAATCAGTGCTATGAAAGAATAGACACCTCGAATTGCTCCTCAAAAACCTTCTGTTCAAACCAGATGAATGGCTCCTATTAGTGCTCGTTTGATGAAATATCTTTAGGCAGGAGGACATTCCATGTAAACCCATAAGCATCAGCTTCTGCTATCTTCACTTCCCTACTACTTATTGACATAATTTCAGTGTTTGTGGAGGAGAAAAAACCATTAAATTTCTCAGCTCTTTAAAACTGGCTGTGAAGAAATGTTCATGTACCCAACTTCTTGTCAATATGCTTTAATAAAAAAAAAAGTCTAAAGAAATTGTAGGATTTTTTGAAGGACTCAAGAGAATTCTGAAATAAAACAAAATAAAGTTGCATAACAGTGTGGTTTTAAGAAGGGATTTAGTTAGATTGCATGGTCCTTAGTATTCACATGAAACATTTGGAAGGCTTCTGCTGACAGCACCTTTTCCTCTCAGCTGACATCGACACAGAAGGAAGATCTCGGGTACTGAATGCTCTCCACTTGTGGCAAACAGGAGACAGAAGAGGTTTAGTTGAGAGAGTTTTGCTTTGCCCACAATTTCTGCAGTGTTACTTCGACAGAAACTTTAACTCCAGATGATCTAAACAACTCAAGCTGTGAAACTGAAATCAAGAAAAGTGTAAACTCTGTGTCAAGAACTGGATGATTTACATGGTGTGCTTTCTGGTGATGTTAAGCACACAAATAAGACATCACAACAAAAGAACTTCACTGAAGGATACCATGTTTGGGTCCTCATATATAAATGTTAACTAAAGCTGAAATTAATATCCCTTATATGATGGCAGAACCAAGGAGTAGAACCAGAGTGTTTCTCAGGGAGGTGAACAGTCCTAGCTCAATGTTGGGAAATATTCTTGACAATACCACAAAACATTACAATAACAGAGATGGTGGTCAAGACAGCACAGATATTACCAAATAATAAAGCTTCTGTTTTTGTTTTGGGTTTTTTCTCATATTTCCCAATATAGACCTCTGAGAGAGTGCCAATGCTGTCTTTTAACATTTATAGGTTATCCCTTTTTCTATTCTCTCTAGATTAAAAAAAGAAAAAAAAAATCCCAAACCACAGAAAAAGCCCCACTGGTTAATGACCATATTTGTAAATTCTTTAATATAATTTACAAAAATATCTCAGCATCTAAGAGATATAAAATTTCTGCAACTTGCTTTTTAAAAAGGTTATAGTTTTTTCTGTTTGGACCCTGTTATTGATGATAGTATCTGCCAGGAAGATTGAACATTTCTTCTGTGTTTGCATATCAAAGGACTAGATTTTCACATCTTCCTGAAGAACTAATTAAAACCTTGATTCTTTTAAATGGTAATTACGTTTTAAAGTATTAAGGGCTAGCCTGTCTCTGATCATGTATGGAGATTGAAATTATCAGACACCTTCAGCAACTGTTATGCCATGGCAATACTAAACTTTCCAGAAGAGGGAACTGCTGTTTTTTAAAGATTTACCTATGTTCATACACTGCATTTGCAGTGATTATAACCACACTATGAGACTTTAGTGGAAAATTGAATGTTGGATTTCGGTTTAATTTGGTTTGGTTTAGCTTGATTATGTTTTATACAGACCTTCAGTATTATATTAACTGTTCCTTGTTTGCTGTCCATTTCTGTTTTAAAGAAAATTCTTCAAGGTAAGACTTGTCTGCATTTTTTTGTCAGGTTTTCAAATGCAAAGAAGATAGCAAATTCTAATGAATTTGAAATCTATGCAACATAGTAGAAAATAATGGCACTCCCAAGGACTTGAAATCCATGCAATTTGTTAAAAAAAAAAAAGTTACTTTCTGAGTAACATAAGATTTAGTATAGAGTGCCCTTGGAGTATTTAACCTAACAATATTTTTATATTATATAACTGTCCTCATGTTAGAAACAATGTCTCAGTTAGTTTCAAAAGCATTATTCTGAAGATTAATGTTATTCTTAATCAAAGTGGATTCAATAACTTTTACAGTTCCATATCATATATTGTGCTGAATTCAATTTTTTTTCTCATCTATGAATCTAAGAAACCTTTCTTTTTCAGCTTTTCTTCATGGCTGATAAAAGATTCAGTATTGCATAGATGTCTAATGAAACTCTTGCCAATTTACAAAAACATATTAAGGGTTTATGCAACTGTTATTTCACTCTTTAATCTTATTAAGCCATTGAAAAACCTCAGAACAGGAAGACTGTTGGTTCCAGTTGAAGCCTGTTTTCTGCATTTATTCTTTTTTTGGCCAAATGGAATTATCAGTTATTATCTCAAAGCACTGAAAGATCACCTCCAGTCACACTCTTCCATGGCAAAGAATGTGTGTGTTACTTTCTTTTAGTTTCTGACAATACTGGCAATACTTGATTATGGTAATAAGTGGTTTTAGTCTACCTACAGCTTGCTTTTGGTGTCAAGGGAACATTCAAAGTTTTGAAAGTTTCTTTTTGTTTTAATCTCTACATATTTCATTGCTAACTCTCCTTTGAAGTCTCTCAGTTCACACCATGATTTGGATTTTCAAAAAAGTCTGAATTCCTCTAAAGGTTCACCATCTAGATCCATCTAACATTGTTTGAAAGTTTCCCTCTGAATCTGGTTTTGTCATTAGGAAACCTCGATTAATCGAGGGACTTTTCGCTTTTGTTAGGTATCCAACTATGCATAAACAGTTGCCTTTTCAGGCAACTTGCCCAGAGACACCTTCACTTTAATCCTCCCTCACTTTGGCTTGGGTGTTTCACACCTCACTCCTCTGATAAACTGCTCTGTGTGGTTTTTTCCTCCTCCTCATTTTTTCCCCTCCCTTTGTGGTGTCTTTAGGAGTTTGTTTGTCACGAGGTTCATTGGATATTATTTACAAGAATTATACAATTATAAATGTGGGTTTATGAAAATGAAATTTCTATATCTAGTGTTGGTATTTAGAATTAAACAAATGAAACATCTTCCATTTTTATTCTGACAAACTGTATATTTAAACATGTGATTTTTTTTCAAGGTAGACATATTTTTACTTGTGTCTAAATTAGAAATACAGCCCTCATCTGTTCCAAGTGCACAGCACAACTGCCAAGGATGACTGAAAAGATCACTGAGACCTTCCTGTTATCTGTTAGCACCCGAGGATAAGTCAGCATTGATTTGTGTTTGTCAACAACCTCAGCTGACAAATTCAACAAGTGGGGCTGCCTTATTCCAGTTCTTGCTAAATACTGAATCTTTTTCTGTGCTACAATATGAGCTAGAGCAATGTAAAAATGACAAGAATGTGTCTCAAGTGGCTTCTCATGTGGAAGTCCTTCCTTGCCCATCAGCTTGCTCCACTAGCCACAGGCTTTTTCCCATCAAGTTGAAGAAAATACTTTAATTTAATAATATTTTATTTTGTTAAGAAATGCCTGGATCAGTATATAATTTTAATTTTTTCCATCTGGCTAAGGCCATTGAAAATTGTAATGTAGATGAAGAATTAAAAACTAGAGAAATACTCTTTTGGAGTCTTAACTAACACGTAACTTATTTGAGCCTTATATTCTGGCTAGGTACAATTAGATATTCTACTCAGGTAATGTGTGGGTGAGGAGAGGTGAAGCAGTAGCTGTTCAGGTTTCAGCAGTTTCTTAGAAATCCATTCATTTATTCTCCAACAGTGTGGAAAGATGGTGTTTCTGCAAAGACAGAACTGTAAACATCCAAGAGGTAGAGGTCTGTGGAGAGAGCAGGAGTGATGCTGAGGCAGAGCATCAGCAGCTCCTGGTGTCCTTGGGAAGCTGCCATGGCTTGACAGCTTCTTCCTTTGTCTGCAGGAGGACTTTGGCTATGTCCCTGTAGGCTGAAGGCTGGTTGTGTAGAGCTGACACATGGGGAAATAATCACAAGAGTGACTAAAGACCTGTCAGGAAAAGTAGTCAAGATTAACAGATACAGGCACTTAGGTCTGCCTGCAACAGTTAAGTATTTCTGGTCTGGTTTAGGTATCTTCCTTGAGGAAAATTCTTTTGAATTTTTGCAACAGAAAAACAGATATATTATCTCCAGGTAAAGCTTTCTGAATATCACTCTTAAAATACACCCTAAATAAAATTCTAGTTGCATGCTTTTATTTACCCATGAATCTTTCTTTGGGCTTCAGTGCCACCAACACAGGGTTTGCTTTTCCTCTCATCTATTTTGATGGTCTTCATCTTTTCTCTACTATATTAAATCTTACATTTATCCTATCTAGCTTTGATTTTCTTGCTGCCTTCAAGCTGCTATTAGATAACAGCAAGTAAAGATGAATAAATAAGATGGATTGACACTGAACATAACATACCACCTTTGTTCTCTAGCATGGGAATTGAGCAATGCAAACACTACAAATAGGCATTCAGCAAAGACACTCTGGATGGGGATGCTAACTTTGTTACAAATTTGTTAAATGCAATATCACTAAAGCAACCTATCAGTGTCATCTTCAGCAGTCTTCAAGATTTTGATTTTGTGCATTATAGACCTATGTGCCTGACTAAAAAAAAAATCAAATAATACTCTGGTATATGTATTTAATAAATAGCAAATTATGATTCCTGCTAGCAAGATGCCCAGCAAATCCTTATAGTTTATACATATTTCTTTTGTAAATATCTTCTCACTTATCTCCATCAGCAACTTGAAACTCCCCTACTGTTTAGAAGTTTTGCTTTGGATATTTAAGTTTTATTTGATCTATGATTTCCAGGTACCCAGGTAATACTTGTGATTTAAATACCTAAAAGAGGATAAAACAATACTGGGTTTTTTTCAGTGTCAAAAGAAACAAAACCAACTGAAATTTAATTTGACCTGCATACCTAATTCACTTTAAACTTCTCAGAAAATGGGATGCAGCAGGGACACCTCCATAGGGCCACAGTTTCATCACTGCTGATGTGTTGCACACACACTACCAAAGCTCCCAAAGAGACCCACAGTCAAACAAATGTCAAATTGACAAGAGAATTGGATAGGAGGTTGTGAAGGCTTCATGTCAGGTATGAGAGAGCAAATGGTATCTGATCTGACATGAAGTTACAGTGGCAAAGGCAATATCTAATCCAGCATCAAGCATGACAGAAAAAAGTTAAACTTTCAGTCATTTTTAATATCTGAAGCACCTGGGAAGAGGGAACTGATGCAAACTGATGCAAACCGATGCAAACCAAGAGGTTCAAGTCATAGGATGAAGAATTTGTGACCTAGAACTAGAAGACTTAAGGCTTCTTTCTTAACATTTGCTACTTATTGAATCAAGTTTCTTGTCAAATTCAGGGAAAATCGAAACACTGCTTATCCCAAAGACTTTGAACTCTAAAGAACAGCAAATATGCATACATAGCTAAATATCAAGGAAGCAAATTAATTACAGAGATGGGCTATCATCCATGTGATGATGTAGGTTGGGCAGGCGATAGGTACAGACCATAGTTCTCCAGAGTTCGTTCCTGTGGGGATTACTTGTATGGTCTATGGCCTATTGGGTCTCCATGGTTATGATTTGGGAGGGGTGCTACAGGGGGAGCTGCTGTGAGAAGCTGCCAGAAGTTTCCCCATGTCTGACAGAGCCAATGCCAGCCGGCTCCAGGAGGGACCAGGCCAAGCCCATCAGCAGTGGTGGTGGTGCCTCCGGGGTAACAGAGTTAAAAATGGGACAGTGAACCCCTGCAAATGCAGCTTGAGATAGGAATGAGAATTGGAGAGAAACAAGCCTGAAGACACCAGGGACAGTGAAGAAGGGAAAGGAGGTGTTCCAGGTGCTGGAGCTGAGATTCTCCTGCACCTCAGAGCTCAGGCCACGGTGATGCAGCTGCGTCCCAGCAGCCTATGGAGTGCCCCACACTGGAGCCGAGATCCACTTGCAGCCCCAGGACAACCCCACATCAGAGCAGGTGGATGCCTGAGGGAGGCTGTGACCCCATGGAGAGAGCTCACACTGAAGCAGGTTTGCTTCAGGACTTGTGACCCCACCAGTGAGTGACCCACTCTGGAGCAGCCTGTTCCTGAAGGACTGCATGCTGTGGAAGTGATCCATGCTGGAGCACTTTGTGAAGGACTACAAGCAGTGGAAAGGACTCCGTGGAGAAGCTCATGGAAGAGCACCTCCTATGGGAGGGACCCCATGCTGGAGCAGGGGAAGAGTGTGAGAAGTCCTGTCCTGAGGAGGAAGGAGAGACAGAGACAGAGGGTGATGAACTGACCACAACCCCCATTCCCCTCCTCCATCCCACTGCAGTGGGGGTGAACAAGTGGCTGTGCAGGGCTCAGCTGCCTATATGGGTCAATGTGGAACAGACAGAAAAAAATTATATCTTTTATTGAGCCAAAGACATTTGCATCTGAAACATGTTTTATTCTTTTTTTTTTTTTTTTTAATTTTTCAACTATGTCATTGCTTCAGGAGCCAGCAGCATCAGATAAAATGCTATTATGGGCTCTATTAGTCTCCCAGTCCTCAGCAGAACAGTATTTAAAGGACTACCTGCACAAGAGATTCTACCTTTGATTACTAGCCCATAATAGATCTGTTTTCTATAAACCTCTCCCACATTTTTTAGACTCCTGTAAAGGTTTTATTATGAACACTTTCTTGTGTCAGAATTCCACAGATTAGCTATGAGCTATGAAGAATTTCTATTTTGTTTAGTGATTCATTTTTAGCTAAATTACTTTGACCTCCCTAGGTTTTATTGCACTAGTCCTTTCTTTTTTATTTTCTTGGTGTAACATATGATTTTACAGGGAAGTATTTTACCCCTTACTAGCTGATTTTTTCTGTAATTGGAGAATTGTCTGTGATTATCTCTCTAACTAATTGTCTGTGATTATCTCTCTAACTTTTTCCTGCTTCTTTTTTGAGATGGTTGTCGGGGTAGTAGAAATTGCAAAGAGCACCCAGGATAGCTTTATACAGTATCATACAGCATCATAACATTTACTTTATTTTCTTTTCCTTTTCTAAATGTCTATTTTCTTTTTTACTGCTCCTGAGTATTGAGCTGGCATTTTCACTGAACTGTTCATTACAGGTCAATTCTGAAGATTTCATTCCTGTGTGGCAAAAGTAATCTCAGAGTTCTTCACCTCGTATGTAAAATTGAGATTGTTTTTCCTCATGTGCATCACTGTGCATTTACCAACACTGATTTCATCTGCCATTTCATTATCACATTATTTCTTCTGCAGTTCAGTTGCCCTTTTTTATTACCTTGAATAACTAACTATCACCAACACATTTTGTTTTCTCATGGCTTCTTCCTCCCTTTTTCCAGTTATGGAAGTGTTGAAAAGTCCTGAAACAGCAAAGATCCTGTGTGACTCCACTTTATTTATTAGCTAAATAAATTTAAAGTCCAACAACTACAACTGTATTAGGCTACTTATATAGTTCCTTGTTGAATTTTCCTCCTTTAACAAAATGGGTGCTGAATTTTATTTAGGTGATCATGTGTTCCTTAAGTACCAAATTTTTAAGAACTATGAGCTGGTATGTGCAGTCAATGACATAATTTGACAGACTTCCTTCAACCATGAGAGGGGATTTTTTTATGTTTAGCTAGAGTCTTTGTATTTTGTATGGAGACAATTTTCAGGTTCTCATGGTTCTCAAGACATTTTATTGATGTGATATAAGTGGAAGCAATCACCAACAATATAAGTAATAGAGATACATTGTGCTAGCCTAGCATTTATTATGTGTTCTTATGTTTCCATATTGTGTGGTTGAGGACAATGTTCATGTGGATAGGTTGATCCTAAATTTCAATGAAACTATTAGGAAAACTTGAATTATCTTCATTTCACGAGCATGATTTTACTTTAAAAGATTATGCACCTGGCTTTCAATGCAGTATTGGGCACTTTTGTTTGCACTAGATTAGACTATTACTGATTATAGTTTGATTAAAAATATTATTTTAAAATATATATTAAATTAATTAAATTTGGCAGGTTCACAAACCTCCACAGTAGCTCTCTCCAAAAGGCTTTTCTGTTTGCAAGTAGAACATGTCAGACAATATCTGGAAATGAAGATTTAAGGTGGTCATAACCTTATTTGAACAATAGAAATAATTGCATCAGGCAAATGCTCTAGAGATTACTGTTTCAATCACTTTTAACACTTTTTGAAATGTGCTTTCAAAGCAGCGGTAGGTGAGAGTGTTTTTAATGAGGGGAAAAATATAATATCTGACCAATCAAGTATTATTTCTTGTTTTATTGTGCTTGAGCAAATTTCAGGTCACTGGGATTAACCCAAACAATTCCCTTAAATTTGATCAGAGACATTGTTTACAAAACTATTGTTAACACTTTTACAAAACCAACAAAACGGGAAAAAGAAAAAAATTATGTCAAATATAATATTTCCATTAAGATTGAAACATCCTACAGCAACATGCTGAACTCATCCAAATTTCAGAAAGAAAAGGTCACTATCTTTTTTAGGGGGGGCTATGACATTAAAAGACAGGATTTAAAACTAAATGCATGTTACTGGTGCTGATATATGTTGCATCTTGTCCATGATTTATTTTTACATTAGTAAAACAAAGTAGTTTTCATTATATAAAAAGAATAGTCTGTTGTTTCAGAACAGAATTACTTTGGAATGATAATTATGCAAAGACAATTTTAAAATCACTGAACTGACGTGCATCCTATTTGAAGTGTTTTTTACAGATTCTTTTGGTTTCTAAGTTTGGGGTTTTTAAGCTGTTGGAGTGTGTCCATATGTTCAGTAGAACACAAACTGCTTTTCATTCAGTTCTATATCAATGCAACAGAATATTCAAAATATTTTCTAAACTCCTATAAGTTTTAGAGTATAATTAAAAGTAGTAGAATCTGCAGAAGATTTATAAGAAGACTTATAACCCCAGATCATAATAAGACAAAAATTTGTACTTAGAGAGTAACCCAGAGAATGAATTCCCAGGACTTTTAGGGAGTATCCCAAAGATTTTTAAGAATTTAAAACCAAAAACTTTTATTTGTGCTTACGTTTATGTTCTTTTTGCTGTACCAAGCAAAAAAACTTGTGTTTTATTGTGTTATATTCCATGAAGGCATCCTGATTTGGCTTCCAGACATAAAGACTAGTAAAATTCAGAACTCTGGTATCAGCGATACTTTATTTTGATAGCTGGCCAAGTAACTTTTTAGCAATTTGTGTGACATTTGCCATTTGAATTGGCCATCAGCTTCTAACTACTCATTCTTGTCATGCTTTTTGTCTATTAGACTGAACGCTACCTGATCCTTTTAGTACCTGATCTCTGAAGTATGAATATGTTGCAGGCAACACACCTCTTAATATATTTTTAGATAAGCTAAGTGGGGTGAGCTGTAGGTGCCATCTGCAGAAATGCATTTTCTACCACACAAGTAGTATTGGTCACTCTCTTCTGTATTGTCTCCAGGTTTTCCATCTTCTTTTTACAGAATGTGGACTACAGAGTAATATTATTCTGATATGTCTCACATATATCACATACAAATAACCACTATCCCCTTCTTTAGACAGCCACAGGTCTTGTTATCACTTTTAGCAGCAAAATTGCATTGACAGTTTGTGTCAAATCATCTACATGCTGTATATGTGCTATTTTTATGGTTCAGTCTTAATTCTGCCAGTTAAGAAATCTGTTCCTCAGTATGCAAGTTTTTATTTTACAAAACTAAATTCATTTTGTTTGAGTCAGTTTGACCTAGATCTCTATTTTCTGCTACTTCACTTGCTTTTTCTTTGATGGATTTTATGGTATAGCTGCTTGTTTGATGCTTGCTTAGACACAGGTGATCAAGATGATAAATAAGGCTCCAAAATAGACTTTTTCAGAAAATAAAAACTAAATAAAGTATTTTCATAAATCCTAGTAGTTATTCTGAATTTCAAAAATAACCTTTTTGTAGTTTTGAATCACAAGGTTATGGAAATCTTCACGTTTGCACATGAACCTTCTCATTCCCACACGAATCTTCACGTTCCAAGAGAACATAGCAGTACAGCCAGCCTAAACTACTGAGGCATTGAAAATTTTTAAAAAAAGTACACTGGTTGAATATGAAAAATAATTTCATTTCAAACATGTATTTATGTTGAAAGTGATTCTTAATGACTTTCAGCTAATTAGTCTGTTTCTTGCATTTTTCACTATCCTTTCTTAAAACAAAAAAGTGAGAAATGTCCCATTTTTTTTCAATTTTGCTTCCCTGTTCTGTTACTCATTCTTTTACTGACAGTAGCAAAGGGAAAAAATAAAAATTAAGACATAAGTACAGCAGTTTTATCACACACATGAAGAAATGGTCCTTTATTGCAACCACTATGGTTGCAATATTTATTTGAAAATTTACAGATTCAGTAATTTTTTAAAGCTTCTCATTTTGTTGGACAAATAATTTTGGCCAAATTTTATCAAATTTGTCTGATGCAATGCTGAGCTTTAGATAAATTTGAATGGAGAGAATTTGGACCCATCACACCTGACAAACCCTGGAAAATTACAGTATTATCTGTTGTTTCAAAGATCTGTTCTACTTTATTCCTCCTTCACTTAGCTCTGCATCCTCTATTTTGCCACCACTTTTATTAAAATATCTCCATGCACTTTACAAAATGGCTGTGCTTAACCTCAGATTCAGCCTTTTTTTCATGATAAATAATCCTAAGTGAAAGAAGCTTCCTAAATCACTACATCTATTATGGACTGTAGTCATTTTGGCCATACAATTTTTGAATCCTCAGTGAGATACTATGGATGTCTGATCTCTCTGTTTTAACTTTAATCTCCCTTAAAAATATTTTCTCCTTAATCCAATTTATTACATTATTTCTCAGGGTAAGAGTTATCTCAGGAGGTGTCTTGGTTTGTCTTTAAATGAAAATGGGCTTTTATTCACATACAGGCATTGAGGACAAAAGGAGGCTTATCAGGAGGGAAACCATTTACAGGAGTCTTTGAGTGCCCAAGTAACCTGATCTGGGCCTGACTACAAATAATGTTATAATACAGGAGGGTTTTACTGCAAGAATTGAGCAATGTTCTCTTTGCTCATGAAAAAGAAGCATACTTCACAAGCTTAGAGAAAGTTTGCATCCCAAAATGAATGGAGCCAAATCCTCAATATGAGCTAAAGAAGAAAGTTTGTTTCCCTACTGTTCTAACTAGACAGGTTTTATGTTTCACGTAAAGAGTGATATTCTATTAACAAATACGTTGCAGAGCCTATGCACCCAGACCTATTTTCTTCATTGCAAAGTGATGAAGCAGACAAGTGAAAGCCTGTGCTTTCTCGAGAGGCCAAGGAGGACCATGGGCTACACAATAAAGCTGAGCAATTGCAATATTTCAGTTCACTGCACTGGAGCAGGAGACAATTCTAATGGCCTGTGCTGTGAGAGGTAGTGTCTGCACTCTGCTCAGACTCCCTTGTCTAACAGAACATGATGAATACAAGTACAGGACCTCCTGGCAGGAATCTCAGTGTCTCAACAAAGCATTACGAGGTTCTGTCACGCCAAGTGACAGAAGACCACAGGCTTAATACTTCTGCCTCTGCTCATCATATTTCCTATTTGAAATCTGAATTACTTTTTCTTTTTATTTGTTGACCAATTGACCCTGTATATGAAACAACATATGTTGACAAGCATATATGCTTGTGGATATTTAGTGATCAAATAAGCTATTTCCAGCCATTTCCTTAGCTTCTCCCATCTTGTAGGGTGACTGAATTCTGAATTCCCCTGCTGAATTCTTGGTAATGAACCTGCCAAAAGTGTTTTACAGACAGGCAACTGGCAAGTCGACTTTCTGATTAGGGCTTAAGATTTTTTCTTTTATATAATGTCTTCACACAGTAACATCGGTGGGCTTTTTGTTTGTTGGGTTTTTTTTCTTACTTTGGATTTTTGTAAATTTCAAATTATTTTACATAAAATGCTAGATAAAATTTTGAATATGTTAAGTTGAGGTTTCATGGAGGACTTCTGGTTGCTTTTTGATGGGCCTTAAACAACTTCATGCTTGAGCAGTTCAAACTCTGACTAAATGAGGGGAGTGTTAAAGTTCCACTGAAGTGGAAATTATAGCTACTCTTATGCTATTATACTTTAAGAAAATCCAGCTTAACAGTGTTCAGAAGAATGGAGAAAAAATTAATCTTCTAATTTTTCATTCATGCACATTACATAGCACTGTAACTGTTGTATTTTTATTATCTTCAAATGATGAAGACCGCAGCTGACAATGACAGCAGTTATTATGTCAAAGCTTGCCTAACAAAATTCAGATATTTTGAAATTTCTTCTAAAACATCAGACTTATTCTTCTGCTAAGTATTTTAATGATATTGAGAGTTTCTTGAAGCACTCCATGATGGCTCCTTTAATTTCTTCTAGGTTCATCCTCAAACACAGACTCCCACAGGTCACGATGAGACAATGCAAAGTATGCACAAATTATCTAAATCTAAGTATAAAACAATTCTATAGCCTTCTAAAAACCAGCTATTGGGTAATATTTCCTGTGACAACACTATAAGCCAATATAATTTGGGATATTTATATTTTGTAATGAAATGTCAAGAAAGAACTTAGGAACAAAACAAGAAAGAACTTTTGGTGTATTACTAGTTAATGCTCAAAACACACAATCTTTTTCAAATTAAAATAGTATTTTTTTAAAGTTAGAATTTAGAAGTGGTAGAATGCTTAGAAACAAAACACATTTTAAGAATAAATGTTTATTATCACCCTTCTTTGTATCAAAATTTCACTTTTGTGCTTTGACTTTTTAACTATTTCTGTCATGTTCACTGAAGTCAACATGTCTTAACTAGAATGAGGTATATATAAATAAATAATCAGCATACCCTTGAACACAGCTTCATCCTGAGTTGTCCTTTGAAGGAAATAAGGTGAGTTTAGTAACATTCTCTCCTCACATACCCCAGAAGAATACATTTTTTTCTGGAAATAATTTAATCATCAATAGTGAAGTTAAAGGAATTAGATCACTTAAGGAGAAGCACTGAGAGATGGTTACTTAGAGACTGTCTGAGTCTGCCTGTGGTTAATATAAGTTTATTTTCTCTTTCATTTTTCTCTCTCTACACTTTTCTCACTTGGAAATTGGAATAGGAAGATATTGCATCCCATACAAAGAAGATACCATAGAATGAATTGTATTGAAATTATTCATTGATATAAAACCAGAAATTTACCATAAAAAGAGATACTATGAAAAATCTGCCAATACACTTCGCAATTTTTCATTTAGGAGGCAAAATATGCAACTGAATTGTGTTGTCCTATTTGAGTGTTTTCAATTGCATTTGCTTTTCTGACTGATCTGGATACTATAACATCTAAGATAGACAAGTCTCAGATATATTCCTTACTCACTGCAGATGATGAGTGATTTTTAATTTTAAAAAAAGAGAGACGTAAGACAATCTAAAATAAAATTTCTTCATCAGCATCCATATTTTTTCCTTAAGAAGTATGTATTGCAATGTTTATATGAATTTATTTATCTAGTTGCTTGTAAAAAATAACCTATGCTCCAAGTCAAAAAATAAGGGTTTGCAAGGATTTTAGTAGTAGAAGAATGAAAAAACAACTTTGTAACAGGTAAGACTGAATTTATGAAATGCCTCCCTTCTTCCCTGCTTATTTTTAAGTCTTGATTGAACAGTGGCTTAAAATAAATTCTCCAATCATTGAACAAAAGTTCATCTTATCTCTTGAATAATTCAATCCATATATTCCGGTAGCTATAAAATTAGTTAATCAGCAAAATATTTGTCAGACTATTCAACTATAAAGTATTTTTATTCTAATCTTAAGTGATATGCAAATACTTTTCTTCCACTTTAAATGTTGGTAGGTAGGTGAAAGGAGCCTTCAATATAAAGTTTTTAAGAAATGAATGTATGCGCTTGATGAGTGAAAAGTTCCTTTTAACCATAAAATTGCTCAGGGAGCTAATATTTCTCTTTTCTAATGCAATCAATTTGAATGAAAATAATTTGTTCTATTAAAACAGAACTCTAAGTAAAACTTGCTAAACTGCAGAAATAATTTAATTGGTACAAACTATGCTGTAAACCTTCATCCAAACTTTTTAGTACTAGTTCAAATAGAGTTCATTGTAAGTCAAAAGCTATTTTAAATATGGTTTAGAATAAGGACTGAAAACCAGTTGTAAAATACAGAAATTTCAATGGTTGTAAAACACAAATTATATTATGGTTTTATAAGTAAGAATAAGAATGTGATTTGATGTTTGTTTTCCTCACTCATGGACCCAGTAGGTGAGATTTCCTCTTCAGGGAATTTTAGCACAAGTGTGAAAAGTCCTGTATATACCTAGGTCAAATTTATTACATATAGGAATGCTAATGAATATTCATGAGAATCAGCTAAATCTTCACACTCTATATGTTTTCACTCTATTAGGTACAAAAAAAAATCTTAATTTTGCTTCAGCAAGACCTGAATCAAGACCCACATTTTCTTCAGTCAGTTGTTTGTAGCTGGTACTTGATCCAGATTTAGTTTACCATCCCACATGCCAGTAACAGGCTCCTGTGTATTTCCTAAGTTAGTGCATGTTTCTGTGAGCCCTATGCCTGTGTGTGCATACCTATATATAAATATAAGGGCTCTTTATTTGATCCCAACCTTAAGCCTTCATTTCCTTAGGAAAGCACTGTAGATGTATATACATGTACTATTTTCCGGAGCTCAAGAAGTGTTTAGTTTCACTTGGACACAATATAGCCTTAAAAATTGGGTTTTGTAGAAAATGCAGGATAGAAATTATTCACGTTTCTATGAAAATAGATACTTCTGACTAATAAAGGAACTGTGAACTGCTTCATACACTCTATGCATGGTTCATTGCTTTTCTTATAAACTGAGAATAATGATTTCCCACCTTGCTCTCTGTAAGAGCCTCACAGAGCTGAATGCCTGGAATGTTATACTTCTCCAGGCATTGTGGTGAGAAGGTCCATGTACTGGACCCATCTCTTAACTCAAGATTACCAATACCAGAATCATAGCCCTTGTTTACCTTGCAGGGAAGTCTACCTGCTGCAGTAAACCTTAAGATCTCAGTCTGTTAACCATCCACTCAATGGATGCATTCTAATGAACACTCTCAGCCTGAATTTTTCCTAGTGAGACATCCAGGTGGATGCAGCATGACAGCCTAATTCCTGCAGGCTGGGCATAGCCAAGGAGTCCTAGAAGGAAGAGGACTAGCTCATACACAGCCCTGTAACAGGAGCACAGGAAGACAGATATATTATAGATCCAGATAAACCTTAACTTGTCCATTTTAATGTCACCAATGATCTCTTCAGCAGTTCTCTCCCCAGTTATTCTGCTGTCCAACTGAATAAAGAGAAAATAACAGAAAAAAAAGAAAATAATGACTTGTGGAACAGATGTGTGTTTGTCTGCTAGTCACCAGCATTGCCTATGCAATTCAAAAGCCTTGTCTGACCAGTGCTGACATATGGAGCTGCTCAGGGATGAATCATGAAGGAAACATATGGATTAAATATTTATGGCATTAAGATTCCATAGAAGCAGAAGGTGGCCTGTGTGGGCCCATAGGGATGATTCACAGAGTCAACCCTATGTTTTCTTGAGGGTGAGAGGAAACTTCATTCCATTTAATGTCGTATTTGCAAACTCACCACTGCTTTTATATCCATTTAAAAAGTTCATGATAAGAGTGCATGGAGGAAAGCAGCATGACTTGGTAATTAAGGTGCAAGATTAGCTTGTTTAGCTGATGGCATTCCTTCAAACTGCACTGATCAAACCTCCCGTCTTTCCAGATGCAGAGCTACCAAAGCAATTTTATGCACAGCAAGGCTACAGATTTATGTACCTTCCCCAGGCTGTATTCCTATTACTGAAGTCATCCAGTCTCTGGCTGTTTGGTTTTTTTGAAAAGCCTGCTGAATATCTGACATTTAAAAAAAAAAGTTATGCAGGAAATTTGACTGGAAAACAAGTTTGGGATTCTGCCTTCCATTAAGGCAGAAATTTAACTTTGAAATCTGCAAAGTTAAACCAAAGAAAACTCTCACAATTAAGGCTAATGCATTTTTACAGGGAAGCAATCTATGAAGCCCACTTGCTCCTGTTGTAGTGGAAGTTGTTGAAATAAGGAAAGGCAGTGTTAAACATGCTTTCTGCTGCTGCTGGTCCTCCCATTAACTCCCTGCTTTCCTGCTGCTGAGGGACAAAATGCCAGGATGCGTGGGAGTGGTTTACACTGAAATGTTATTTCTGAGGAAAACTAAGCAGATTTTGACAAAGCACCTAGTGGCCTCTGGAATTTTTTGTAGCAAGAATGCTTGAATTTAAAAGCCATTTTCTTTCACCCATGAGGAAAATCATAGCTGGCCATGATCAACTGGTGTAAGAGATGCACTACAAACAGGAGTACCACACACATGGATAATTCTTAGCCAGAAATTTCATGAAGAGTCTTTTATATTTTTATGTGTACTTAAGTTATATATAGTTCATAATGTTTATGGATATGTGCATCTAATTCATACATACTACTCACAATTCAGTCACATAACACAATGCACATTTATTGTGTATGATGTGATAAATGTGATAAATTCATATCTCTCTTACATCTATGTGGTTATCATGATAATTTTAGTTTAACTTCCATTTTTCTTTCAGACTCTTTCTTGTTGGTTTCAGGTTTTGTTTCATCCAACCAAAATAAATTCCCTGAAAAGTTTAAGGATCAATAAAGTAAGTAAAAATTCAGAATAATTTTTTAGCTAATTCATTCTTCTGACCAAAAAAAAAAAAAAAAGGAAAAAAGATTGTTTTAAAATTCATTGACTTCAAAATGTTTTTGGGAAGATTTGGCTTTAGTGTTATAGGTTTAGGGGCTTGACTTTTTTTGGGTGGTCTGTTTTTCATTTTTTATAAGTAACTTAAACTTATATTTTAGCTTGTATGCAACAAAATGCTCATCTCATATTTTACCCCACTCCACAAAAATCCTTTTTTTTTTTTTGGAGCACAGTTTCCAAAAGATTAGTCCCAACTATGAAATAAGATCCACATATGGATGGCAACTGTTAAATCCCCCTCAACAGTCTTTCAGTCCTAGCCTTTTCAGGGAGAAAAAAGAAAAAAATAGGCAACAATGCAAACATTCTTATATCACATAGACATGGACTAGTATGAATTGTGAACATATAATTTAATTATTTTGGAAGTGTGATTGTAGGTTTAGCTATATAAAGGATAGATGAATTTCCCCTTTTCTTTCTTAACAGAGAACAAACAATGGCAATCACAAGCAGAGAAAAAAGAGAAAAGAGTTCTATTATCTCTTTTCACAGACCTCTAAACACCAGCCACCTTGAACTTGGACACTGAAGCTGTCGAGGAACCATAGCCATCAGGACTATCAGCTCCTTCATATCATTTACTCACAGCTAATTTAGGATAAGCTTGTTTAAAACTATTTATTTGAGTATATGTAGAGATATTTAATAATGGATTAGGACTAAATGTTAGCAATGTGTATTGGCAATGAATATCAATTTAGTATTGTTTCCCAGTTTGAAACAGGCCAAAGTTTTCAGTCTTTTAAACATTGCTTTTACAGCCATTTCTAAGTCTCTTAACATAGATATATTTATTTGCATATATATATACATATATATGTATAATCATTGCAAATTACAGCCATTTCTAATTCTCTTAACACAGATGTATTTATTTGCATATATATATATATACATATATATGTATAATCATTGCAATAGGTTGAAGAAAACTGTGATTATGAATCATGTTAGTAAACATTGCATAGAAAAAGGGCGTTTTGGATTGAGCTTGAAATTCTACAAATAACGTGGCTTCTGCTTGACTAGGAACACATGAAAAACCTGTGCAGATCTGCTTGTGTATGACTGCAGAGGTAAACTGCAGGAATGGTGCATTTTCCATTATGCTTCCAGTCTTTGACAGATCAAAAGAATACTGATGTGATACAAATCTTTGTACACCAGCAGAAATTATATAAATAAGCAACAAGAATATAACTTGTGTTTTCGATTTGCTTGAGTAAGATATTGGACTAGGAAATCTAAAAAGAGGCAAGCCCCACAGAAATCTACTGAACCATTGCTTTGTTAATATGGCTCCTTTTGATAAAAGCAGGCTTTTTCTTTAATTAGGTGCATTCTTCTGAACAGAAAACTAATCTACAAAGTATAGAGAATAATCTTATTTAGAGTAAATGCAACTGTTCATAACTTAAATAATTTTCTTTCCAAACAGATAGATTTCTAATGATTACATTGAGTTTGGGTTTGTACCTTTTGTTTTAGAAACAATATGAACATGAACTCTTAGAGGTCTAGACTATTAGAGTCTCCTTGAAAAGCAGCTGTTCCTTCTGTCATGCTATGTTGTCTAATTTACAGAAATATTTAAAATATATGACTATTGGTCATACAATGTTCTCTGTAGTGTATTATATTTTTTCCCTATCAGCTAATGTCATGGCAGGCCATTTTAAATGTTATTGAATCCTCTAAGTTATAGTATAGAAAAAAATTAACTTTGTAAGTATCTAGGAAAATGCAGCCCAGCTTTAATGATCTGTAGGTTTTTCTTTAAAGAAAAAAGTGTCAATCACCTAATGATAGAATTAAGTAAAGTTTGTTTAAAAAAATAAAGAAAATAATGAAAAATGCTTAAAATTTTAAACAATAAATTTATTAATTTAGTCAACAAGCCTCTTATGCAAAGTTTTAGTTAAGTATATTTTGGAAGAAGGGAAAATTATGCTGTTGATTGAAAATAGACAGTTCAAAGCTCTTAATATATTATTAACCAATTAAGTCTGACTTACATGGAAAATGCTCTTGTATAAAATCGATATGATTGTGCCCACACAATCATGGTATTCATCCTGAGATTTCACTGACTACTTTATCAGATAATTCAAATCAAGACACTGAGCTATAGATGTTGGCACAAACTGCTGCTATATCTCATTTATATTTTCTCTCTAAAGTAAGAGAAAAACTTACTTTAACTCCAGAAATGAGAGATAAAAAAGTGTCAATATTAGGGTCAAAGAATTCCCTGAGTTGTGAATTGCATGATCTGTTCTTTTGTTTTTCCCTATGTATCCATCCTTGACCAATGCTGCAGTTATGACATCTCTGTTCTGATTCATCTTTTCTACTTTTGTTTGACAGCTAATATCTCATGACCTGCATAAAAATAGTCTTATGCGGGTCTCTTTTTGTGAGTTTTACCACCTTCTAATATAGAAATATTTGCATGTTGTTTGGGTATTTTTATTGTTCTATATGGATGTTCACTTGAAAAATTTAGATAATTATTGTACAAGTGTTTGCAAACTCAGAAAAGCAGTCATAATATGAGGATTGCTTCCAAAGAAGTAAAAACAAGCAAACAAAAGAAACAAGTAGAGGTTATTTTATGACTGACAAAGTGTTCACTTTAGAAAATGTCATCATATTGATAAGAATATGTTTCCTCTGAGTCTGTTATGCTTTTCCACAATATGAATGATCTTGTCAGCACATGAAGCATATGCAGCTGTCAAAATGTTACAGGCTAGCCACATGAGCTTGACTTGTTTATGAAATCCAAGCCTTAATTTAGTTCTTTATAGATAAAAAGAGTAAAATATTTCAAAAATATGATTATTTTGTGTGATATTATCACTCGTTGTACATAATAGAATTCAGTTTGCCTTCCAAAAGGTCAACAATAATTGCAATTCTAAACCATATTGTTCTAACGCTCTTCTGGAGTTATAAATGAAAATTTATATTTTCTAAGTGGCATAATCATAAAAAGTCACTACCTAACAACAACAATAAAAAATAATGGATGAGGTTATAAAAGTAGGAGTGCACTAAACATGGTGAATTAATTTTCAGTTTGTTGGCTGTAAAAATGTCTCTCTCAATCTTTCATTAAATATTACATCTGTTTATAAAATATTTTTTTAAAAATTAGTATAAATAGCAGGTTTTTAGGAATATTTTTAGGTGACAGTCTGTCTATTAGGTTTTAATGTTTAAGATGGAAAAAAAACCCATAACCATAAGGAGCAGTAAGCTATTAAAGCTAAGTAATCTGAGGGAACACAGCTAGCCATCAAGAACTGTATTTACAGATGTTGCTTGTATGAAGGCATGAACATATTTTTTATCATTAAATGAGCACTTTTATGTGGAAAGATTCAAGCAAAGTACCTGGTGCTACTTCTATTCTCTCTCCAGCTTCTTACTATATTGAACAATGGGGGTGACAGAGGCATGCATTGAACAATACCTTTAGTCTCCTACTATCTTCATGTTTAAAGTTGCATTTATTTTCAAACTGTTACAAATGAACTAACAAATAATCTAGGTTATCTCAGATTATTTGAAATTGTGTGTTTTCTGAATTAAGTATTTTCTAAGATGTGGTACTCCAGTTAACCATCTTATTTTATAAGCAAATACACTGGCTAAACAGAAGGCTCCTTATTAGTGTTTTGCAATATTGCTTTACAGTTTGTTGGGAGTATATGACAACATTCAGCACACTCCAGAATATACTTGAAAACTCACAGAACTTGGTGTTATAATGGACTGCTATTTTGATCATGCATATTTTTCACACAGTAGTAGTAATACTGAAATTTGGGTACTGACTGATTTTTTAGGATTGTTGACTGATTTTTGGCAATGAAATTGAGCAAAACAGATTGAATTGACTAAAGTGGACTTGAAAAGAAATTGGCTGCTGATGTCTCTTTCATATTTGTTTCCTGTATTCATTGTTCAGATTATTTTTTTTCCTGTGCATATTAAAGAAAATCCAAGCATATCATGAAACACTCTGATTCTACTGTGAAAAATGCCAGGCTTTAAACATTTTAGCCTTGTATAGGTTAAAGATGAATGAGATGTGTAACATTGTAAACTGCTCATAGCCTACTTTAATTTATTAGCTCAGAATGCATATAGTAACATCTTCTGGAATTAAAAGCCTAATATTTCACTGCTACTCAGTGTAATAAATACGCTGTTATTTTATATAGGTGGCAGTAAACCCCAATGCCATAAATGGAGATCAATAATAAAGAGATAATACCTTCTTTGAAAGGTTTATTGTCCAAACACAAATTTTAGAGTGGCAGAATTCTGACTGATATACAGGTGCTGCCTTCCAGTCTCTTTGCTGTCCCAGAAGAGCATAACCACCAGAGCCCTCAAACAGACTTTCTCCCATGTAAGCTCTTCCTTTCTGTTGTTTGAGCCATGCATTCCTAGTTAGCAGGGATGAGGTATGATTTGCAACAAGGGGGACAGAAAGATAGGAAGGGTCTGCAGGCCTGGGAGACTGAGCTCTGGAGCTCTTATTAGTGAGGTCCTGTATGTTGGGAGGAAGGTAGAACTTGCTCACTAACTGCAAGTGACCATCCCTGTCACTTAATGCAGAGACCATATATCATCAAGTGTTACTGGAAAAAAAAATACTGTTTTGCTTTCCTTACTTCAAAAAACATGGTCCTGAAACCCTAAAATAGCAGTCAGAAGTCATAGATGGTAAATTAGAGAAAAAACTTTCACCTAAGCCTTCTGTACAGTGCTCGACCTCCTACTTGTTGGACCCTATAGACTGTTTCAATGTGTATTTTGTTATCATTGAGTTGTGTTAAATGCAAGCAGTTAGTTATTAGAAAGACAGGGTTTTTCTCCTTTACATTTTCTGGAAGCTTCCCATTGGATTGTTTTGGGACATGGCTAAATAGCAATGCTTTCCATTGATCCTGTGAAATGTTCTGCAGCTTGCAGCATGCTGCAAATTACCTTGGAGAGCCTTTCTCTCAGCAGAAGCCGTTCCCAGCTCTCAAAATCTTTCCATGTTATCCCACTATGGGAGCTATCTTTGAAGATGGTCTACATCTATGCTTGGAAGACATTAACTCAGAAAAGTCCCTTGCTGAATTTAATAAGCAATTGCTTTAATTGGTCCCCCACACAAGGGGGATGCAGCTTCAAGTAAATGCTTGACTTTCTGAAGACCTCTCGAGACTTAATCATTCATTGGGGTCACTCATCTTTCACACACAGGAAAGTAGGGCATGGACACCTGATCCTGTGGGATAACATGACTGAGCCTGCAAGTAGAGAGGGTGAGAATTAGAGGAGTATTAGGACAAAAAAATTATGGCGGTGGGAATGGTGAATAGAAACTTTTGATTACTTTTTTTTTCACTGCCAGCCAAGTGTAAAGACTGGAGTCATTCAGGAAGCCAAATTTGCCGAAGACCCAGAGACAGAACTAGGGCATTCCTCAGAAATTGTCCACCACAGTAAGATGCTGCATTATGTGAGAGACCTGCAGGTTTCCCACCTGCTTTTCCACGCAGGCACCTCTCATATACAGATAGACCTACACAAGCTGCAACCAACATCATAAGCATGTGCTTGATGTGGGCAGTCCTTTCATACAACACTAATACTTTATGTGGAAAATAACATCACCAAGTTATCTATCTATTGTTATTCTACAAGCACCTATGAACTATTATTTATAATGTTCTTGTTTTACAATTTCAGTTGAAAAGGAGAAGCCTTTTTTTTTTTCCATATGGAGTGTATGGATGATGGTGGTAGGGAGGGGGATAAATATCTTTCCTGTGGTAAGATTTGTGTGATGAAGTGGGGAGAAGCAGGCCACTGTAATTGCTGTTCTTTAATGGCTGTAGCATTAAATAGCAGCCAGTGCTTTCCTTTCTTTATACTTTATTGAGTAGATGAGATTCATTGATCTGCTTTCCCTCCCCTATTTGCTTTCTTTGTGAAGAACTCAATTCTGCTTTCTGTTCAGAGATTAGTTTTTCATGACTTTTAAAGTTTAGTGAAGTCACTAGTCAGGTTCCATCTGCTAGTGTATTCTCTGTAAAAGCACAGTTCTCCATTTTCTCTTGTATTTACTGTCAGGTTTTACTCTGTTTGGAGGATAGCTTTAGGAAATGGCTTATATTTATTTCAAACATGTCTGGTGATACAAGAGTTTACAGGTAAAGAAAAGACTTATACTTAGACCACTGCTGTCCTATACACTGTGGCAGTCCACTGCCTACAAAAAAAAAAAAAAAAGAGATATTGTCAAAAAAGAGTAATTTTGAAAAGAGGGCTATTCTGAATGAAATGAAGTTATTTGCTAAACCTAAAGACAGGCTGGAGAGAACAAGTTGGTTTGGTGTTAGAAGAGATGTACTTTTGCCATGGAAAAAATTACCTCAGATAGAAAATGTCTCAAAACTGGACTGCTACTTATAAACCTGTGGCTATAAAACATGAAATTGTAGGCTTTAGAAGTTTGGGAAATAATATATGTAGGATTGCCACAGAGAAATTCAAACTTCCAGCTTGAATGCACAAGCTTTGATTAAAATTTTCAGATGACCTGCCTGGTGCCCAATGTGAAGCACACGTGTATTAAAAGTTACCATTCTCTATGCAGTTCTAGTGCCTTTCAAGTAAATAACACATCAAGGAGGAATAGTAGACAAATTCATAGTGAAACTATAGAATTATGCTCCATGCCTTCTGTCAAATGTTACACAGAACAGTCTGAAGTTGTCTGCTGTAAAAGATAATTAAATTGTCTCAAAAAGGGATTTTTTTTGGAGTGGAGGGAAGGTATATGCTGGTTAGTGATAGTGACCATATTATATCTTCTAAAAGTTCTCATTTTATGTTATACATTCTTTAGTTTTCCTATGTTCTTACATAATTTTTACCATTTACCTTTAAAATGTTTAAAAATCCAAACCAAATAAATATTTCTAATGGAAGAATGAGCAAAGAGCAAGGCACTAATTTTGATACAGGAGGGAGGCTAGAGCAAGTTAGAGATATAAAGCATAAGCTTTTATTTATAGTATAGTATTATATACATATATATATATTATAGTATATAATATATACTATAGCAAGTATTTATAGTTTTGAAGATATTTTTCTTCAAACAATGCCCCTTCTGCTGTTTAGAGGAAAAAAATTTTGACTGTGTAGAGTAAATCTATTTTCATATTTACAGATTGCTTGACATTGGGCATTTCAGCAAGTAGTAAGTTTTCTTGCTGGACAAGTTTAATTTCATGTGTGACAACAGCAGAATTGCTCTCAGGCACACCAAATTAAACTAGCAATAAAATCTGAAATAGCCCACTTTTATTGCACAATGACATTATTGCGTTGTGTGCCTTCAAAAGTGATTTAAAGCCTAAAACACAAAACGAAAATAATTTTTATTATAAGGAGGTCAGTAAATCCTTTGAGTGATCATTAAATTTGAGTGAGTCTACAGACTGAGCAACACAATTACTCCAGGAAAATAATATTTTGGTGGACAATATCAGAGAAAAAAGTATTGATTAGAATTCCAATGATCAGCGAAAAGCTGAAATCACATTTACTCTTGCTTGTTTTCAATGCAAAAGCAGTATTATCAAAGATTATTTTAATATATTACTATTGAGTAATTCATAGTTACAAATCATATTTATGGCAGGTGATGAGGCAACCAGCAGGTTGCCTAGAAAAGTTGTGAAAGCCCCATCCCTGGAAGTGCTCAAGGCCAGGCTGGACAGAACTTGGAGCAACCTTTTTTAACAAAATGTGTCCTAGCCCATGACAGGGAGGTTGCAACTCGATGACCTCTACAGTCCCTTTCAACCCAAACCATTCTATGGTTCTGTGATTCTGTGTTGAGCTGTAGATCCATAATTAGCCTTGCTAGTCTCCTTGTTCCTCAGCGTGGAACTTTCTTCCTTGCTGATACTAGGAGCACAAATTTCAAGTCCTTATACCATTATATTAGTTGTAGTTTCTTAGACATGAAAATGCATGGACAGATATACTCCAGCTGATCTTCTTGCTGTCTGAGTCTTATCTCACATGACCCCCAGGAGGATCATGCTGCTTGTCCTCCCTGCACAGAGACTGACCAATTCTGCTCATTCTGCACAATGGAATTTCTCTGCAATCTTCCACATTTCGTATCAAAACTCACTCTTTTGCTACTCTCTCAGCTACCTCTCTGCTCTACTTAGCTACTGACTTCTGAGACCTCTGAAATCACAAGCCCTCAAGTATATGAAAGATCACTCATCAGATGCAGTAAGGAAAATTCACCAGGCTGTATACACAGTTTTTGCTTCACATAAACGCTATTGATTAAATATAACAAAAAGTTAGAAGTATTTTTGAGCTCTTGATCAAGCAGGTCCAATTGCTTTGGCTGAACCAGATGACTGTCTTAGCTACAGAAAATGTTTATGTTTCCTTTTTTGTTGCTCATGTTCATTTATCTGCGAGTAGAAGACAATAGCCAAATAGAATTGAAAAAAGAATGCAATGATACCTTCTGACCTGCAGAACAGCCACAAAATTCAGCAAAGATTTTCCAGTGTTATTTAAAATGCTTAGGCAAAGTGGTTGCTTTTTGACGTCTATTTCAGATGATGGTCTTTCACCCCATTTACTTCCAATTTTTCAATAAACAAGAAGCTCAACTATTTGTCTGTACAGCAAGTTGTGAAGAGTACTCTTTCACATGACAGCACAAAACTATTTACAGCACAAGTTTAATTATCAAACATCTGGTTTCCATAGCAACAGAAGGATATTTACTATACAAAAATAACTTGCACATTCGTTTCAAGGCTAATGCATATCTAAGACGCAAGCTTCCAAAGCTTGGGCTGAATCAGATCAAAGTCATAGTGATTGTACTACCTTTGCATATAACATCACCTCAAAACCATCTAAAGAGTGGTGTCATTTTGATGTTTGTTTTCAGTAAGAATTTTCTGTCTTTAAACCAAAGGTAGGATAAATAATTATGTAGAAAGAGAAGATTTCAAGAACTTCTCTTTTTGTTTTGCCAGGGGAAATTTCCTATGAATAACAATTTATGAGTTGTTTTCTAATTATTAGTCCTCTATGGGGAGCAAAAATTCAGTGAAAACCTTTTTTTTAAAGTTATACTCTAACTTTAGGCAGTCATCATCCAAGCAAAATTACTGTTAAGGTATTTTTATTCACGGTTAATTTTTTGCTGCTGGAGGTTTGGTATCAGAATTGCTATTTTGCAGGGGCTTTTCATCAGTGATTGCTGTGGGGTGTATAGCCATAGAATACATTAAATGCAAATTCAGCAAATCCAAATTCAGCAGTTCTAAGCCCAGAGAAACACAGACTCAAGCTGCTCAGGAATTAACAATTCTTTATAATACTAAATGATTGAAAATGAAGGACTTAGTCCAAATAAACAAATTGCTCTGGTTTACACTGTGTATTAGGCCATGTTATATAACCAGAAAGTGTCAGACCTGATCTTCAAATTCTATTGATATACAGTAAGTTTCCATAACACAAACAAAAACTGGTCTTTCTCAGAATGACATCAGTTTGTTGTAATAACTGTATTTAGGATTTCAGCACTTGAACTTTTGTTTATATCTAATAAACTTCTCTTCCTCTGTGAGTAATACAAGACAATTTTGGTGGTGGTACTGTAGCAACAGTTTAACTCCACTTTCTCATCCACTTTTCCTTGTCACTCTTAAATGAGCTCAGAAAAATGTCAGATTTTAAAAATTGCTCTAATGTTCTACATGTGTATACTCTAATGATCAGAGTAGAAAAAATAAGCACAGTCTGCAATCCTGTCTTGGAGAAAACTTAGCTGGCTTCTGTCTCTTGTTCAAGCTTTCCTGTGTACATGGTGTATTTGAGCAAGGAGGGCAGGAGTGTGAAATGAAATGTCTTCCCTTTGCATCAACAAGTTCAGATAATTTTAAGTGCTGGAAGTTTCAAGTAAGGGAAACAGTATTAAAGTTCTAAAATATTTAGTACATTGCAGGCAAAAAGCAACATCTTTAAAGGCATCCAGAAATGAACTGGAAATGAAACTCTTGACAGTGGAGTGAAACATTCTCCTTGATATGCAAAGGAACAGCCATCTTTTAGACCTTATGAAATAGATGGCAAAAGTCTACAGGCTCCGGGAACAGGTTTTTAAAATTCATCTTGGAAAGAAGAAAATATGCTTCACATAGCAGTAATTGCAGTTGAAAAAATAACAACTGTTGTTTCTTTACTAAACGGAAATACACCTTATCATAGCATACTGAGATGAATCATAAATCAAGAAATTGTGTTGTGAGTGAAAGCTCAGCCCCTTGAAGTTTTGACTTGATTCAGAAACAATATTTCACTCAACAGTTTTACAAGAAATCCTCTTCATAACAAAGAGGAGCAAAAATGTGAAGTCTGAGTACCAAGTACTGCATCTACCCATCCATTAAGGCAGCTAATATCTCTGCTTTTCTGAATGGTAGCAGTGCCTGGGCCTGGCTGGGACGAGTCTCAGGCAGCAGTGTCCATTCTATCTGCAGTCTTCACTGGATAGGAATGAGCTGACAGTCCTCGCTGCCTTTTCCAATGCAATAGAGCTGTAGAACTGAATGTCAGTTGCCTAGCTCACACAGCTGGTGACAAAGATCAGATTGGGCAAGTAGCAAAAATAGAGATTATTTAGAAGGCTGAAGTACCCAGCAAACTCTTGTCTATTAGAGATATTCCAGTGCTTTAAAATTCAAGAGTCTCGATCTTTTGGGAGGAAATGAGAGAAACTGAAAACGATACAGGATAGATTTGTTCTCATGACAACAGTTTAACAGAAATGGAAAAGGAAATTAACCCATTCTTGTCATGAAGGGAAGATTGAATCTGTGGATTAACTTCTAATGGCTGAAACTTTTAAGTAAACCAGATTTAACTGGAAAGGGAAGTAAGGTGATTATGCATTTGTTTATACACTTCACACATTCTTTTTGAGACCTGCATGAGGTTTATGATATGCTATTCTGCAACAGTTAATGGCATGCTATTGTTAATATGTTGGTTTTTTTGTAATAATTGTAGCAATTGGAAAAATCTTTAATGCTTTTTTCATTTCCATAAATAGTTCATTAAAATGCCTTTTTTTAGGGTTATACCCCTGCCCAGTTGCTTTGTACTTTACACTATAGGTTTCCCCTGTTTCTCCTCTAACAGATAGAATCTGCCCTGTAACTATTTTCTACTGATGAAATGAGATACTAAAAATTTTATTTCCATCCTTCTCTATGTAATGAGTTCTCCAGGTCACATTTTTCAGCACCGAAAATTTTTCTATTACTTATTTCTACTATGTATCAAAGCACCTTTTTAATTTACTGATCCTAGCTTAAATTTCTCTTTTTTCTTGTTTTGGTTGTTGTTTTTAATGAGCTTGATGCCACTAAGATTAAAAGGGACTTTTAAAAAACAGGAGCTGTAAAACAGCTTTGATCTCTTAAGGTGAAGCACATTTTTGTGCAAAGCTTTTTCCTCCTGAGGCATGTTAAGAGTTGAATTGATCTAGAGGGAAAAGAAAAAAGAAAAACAGGTGGATGAGAAAATGAAGAGGAAGAAAATGTGTGAACCTTAATAAAAATTAGACCTGCTTACTTTCAGCTTGTGCTACCAGCTTTTTTCCTACATTTTATTTAAAACATAAAAGAATTCAGACCTCCATTGTTCCAAATTCACTGAAGAAAAGAAGCTATTTTCCTGAGAAATTGAATAAGAATTTGGCATGCCAAAGCTTTTTTTTCTCTTTGATATATGAAAATGTTCCTTTAATTGGGCTATGCTCAAGATAGCATATTAATTAAAAACTAAAAGAAAGGAAAGAAATCTACGTTAGATACAATCCAATTTATTGGATACAGATCCAAAAAATTTCCTGGTTTGTTAGAAACTAGTTAAAAGCTTTAAATTGTTTAAACAGCCTTAACACCACATAACAGCCTAAATCTAAGAATAAGCCATTCTAGAGATCGTATACACATGGACTACTACTGGTTTCTATCCTAAAGAGATTACTACCAAAATTTAGCCAAGGATGGAAAGGCAATGTCAAGCTACAAATCCTGAGCGATAAACCAGCAAGTTTAAAACAAAAAGCAAGTTTAAACCAACAAGGTTTCATATAAGGAGTAACTTGAGTCACACTGTGTCAGTTTCAAAGTCATTGTCAGTTGCTGAAGGCAATGTCAAGCTACAAATCCTGAGTGATAAACCAGCAAGTGAACTACAAGGTTTCATATAAGGAGTAACTTGAGTCACACTGTGTCAGTTTCAAAGTCATTGTCAGTTGCTCTGTTTTCGGTTTTGTGAAAAACAAGATCTGAGAAAGGATTTTTAAAAAGTCACTGCTTGTCTTTCCTAAGGACCCTGGGGAAGAGGGATGGTTGGGTTCTCTACTAACTTGTTTGCTTTACATTTCTCAAGTTTCCTGCTGTCAGGATGACCCCAAGGGTCTCTTTTTCCCAACCCAATGGTTGAAGAATGAGTTGGAACTCCTTGGCTCTGGTTTTCAATGTTATTTTCCTCTTATCTAATACATTCTTTTCCTGACCTGCAGAGGTCTGTCCAGCAGGTCCATCCAAGGTACACTGCCCGCCCTTGGGCTGGTGTCAACATTTTATACTAAAAATTATGTGTACTTTATTTACCATTATTTACCATTATTTTCCAATACCTATCACCTATGTTAGACTGTCTACTTCTACCCTAAACCAATCCAAAAGTGTCAACATCACACAGAAGATGGAGGCTAGGAAGAAGAAGGAAGAAGGACAAGACAATGCCCAAATCCCTCCATCTTGCCTCCTAGACCCCTATACTAAAAATCCCCCAAATTCCACCTTTCACCCTGTGATAAATTTATTATCATTCCACTTAAACTTTTTTGACTTCTAACTCTTCATACAAGGTTGGTAATTTGCTCAATGGGTTAAAATTGAAAACCCAAGTGTCTTTGGCTTCCTGCCAAGATCTCCGAGATCCCTGCCAGGAGATCCATCCAGGGCACACAAAGGGAAGTCCTGAGTCCTGACGTTCTCAGAAATTCTTCTCCTCTGTGGAAGATGACAATTTTCACATGCGTAAAAGGACAGAAAGACTTGGGATTATGTTCATCATTTATCACAGCTTTGTTTTCATTGTTAGTTGTAATTATTTATACAGGAACAAATGGAATTAGGCATTTGACTGTCCTTTGTGCCATTGAGAGTCTCACTCTCTGTACATAATTTAGTGCATGCCAATTAACATTTCTCAGTTTGGTTTAGACTTTAGACTTGGTTATATCTTTTGTTTTAAATATGAAATTGCTTTAGGAGGAAAGGGTTGTTAGTTTTCTGAGTATTTTTTCTCTTTTGTCAGAGATTAAAACAATATTTTCCATTTCTTAGAGAAAGATTTTTGGTTTAGTTCTGTTGCAAATAGTGCTGCGCTACTATAACAGCATTGCATTTTCCCACTCAAAGGGAATCTAGGTGTTCTTTGCAAAATTTGGACCTGGCAAGTTAACACAAAAGTGCCCCTCCCAATGCAAGGGGAATCCACTAACAGACTGTACTTAGAGCTAGCAACAAATGAGGTTTATGTTTCTCTCATTGTCTCTTACTAGAGTATAGCTTTTCTACCCTTTTCACATGGTGCAGTCCTTGAAAAATTTCAACACCCCCTAAACTTAGGTAGGGAAATTCTGCAAGCTTGACCAACTCTGATGATTCATAAGATTGTTCATATTGTAATCTACTAGAGTATAGCTTTTCTACCCTTCACATGGCACAGTCCTTGACAAATTTCAACACCCTCTAAACTTAGGTAGGGAAATTGTGCAAGCTTGACCAACTCTGATGATTCATAAAATTGTTCATATTGTAATAAAATGAGTTCTGATACATTTCCAGAAAGAAAAAAAAGTCAATAACAGTCAATAGTCAATTGTCAATAATAGAGACACAAACCAATGTACAATTGCATTGTGGGTCTTTGTGGTTGTAGAGCCTAAAAACAAGTCTGAAAACAAGAAAAGTTCACCTCTCAAAGCTGTTCCTTCTTAAAATGACAGGTCTCAGGAGCCTAAACCATGACACTGTAACGATCAGATCTGACATTGATGAATTGGTTATTGACCTCAGCACCCCCTCAATGCTCTCTGGATAAGGCAAAGAAAGAGGAGGACCATTACCTATTGCAAAGACCATTACCTATTACTGCACAAACATGGAAGAAGTCTCCCCATTTTTCAGGAAGATATGTAATTGGGAAAGTTGGAACCTGGTATAAACTACCCACAGCAAGGGGAATAAAGACTCTTGCTTTTCCTTTCCTAAGGATGCACTAACAGGGGTCTCAGGAAATTTCTTTGTTTGGAGAAGCTGCTGATTCTGTGATTCTTTTGGAAGAACTGTGTGTCTATGCAGTGTTCAGCTGCATTCATGCCATCACTGTTTTCCTTTATTAAAAGAAGCTTGTTATGAATAGAGATTTAAAAAATGTGAAAGCCAAGTTGGAGAAGGAATCAGACAACTTATTAGAGATGAGAATACAAATCCAGGTTATGTCAGAGGCTGAGGGATTTTCACAGGTAAAATTCTGCAAATGTGATGCTTTGCTGAGATTGCCTTATCTGAGAAATGCTCATTTATCAGAGAGATAGGCAGATACGTGTAAGCTCTATAGCTGAATAAGCATTTGGTTATCTCTCCTAATTCAAATAAAAGCATAATTAAAAGATGAATCAAGCAAATACATAGAGGAGCTTTTATGCAACTTCCAAACAGCAATTTAATTTTATAACAACCAGCAGAGAGCAGTGCTACTTTGCAGTTTGAATGTGATCACATTAGAATCTTGAAAGCTTTTTCAGCAGAAACTTATCAACATTCTATCTAGCCCTTTTTAAATATCTGTCTTTATAAAAGTTATCATATGTCAATCATGAACTTTTAGCAGTTTTCTGATGAAATTAATCAGGAGTAACTAGAAATATTCTGACAAATAAGGGGAAGAAATTTCATTTCTCTTACTAGAATTCTTTTAGCTTAACCAATATATTCAAATTTTCTACTTATTCATTTAAATGTTGTATTAAACTGCTGTAAGAAGAAAAAGAATATTAAACTGTTAATTGGAAATAAGCAATAAATAAGTACAACAGATCTCATACACACTTTCAAACATTCTTGGTGCTGGAAACTTTTTATTTCCCCCTCTGTTTGGATGCAGTGATAACATCCGAAGAGACATCATGAAATGGGGAATCTTATAAGTGGTGGAAGATTAAAAAAATGCTTTTTTGGAAAAAGACAGAGCATTCATGGCAAACCTTTTTCCTTCGATCTTACATAATGTTGTAGTGAAGACAGATATGATTGGTCAGACATCCATGTAACAACATAGCTTTTTTGAGATATGTTTGTCAAAAAAATTAGGGATTATCTGGACAAAATTGTAAAGATGAAGACGTGCAGGTGTGATCTTGGCAGAATCCTGCATGTAGAATCTAAATCTAAAGTAGTACCATCCTTCTAGCCAGTATAAATGGGCATGAGTAACAGGTTGCCAATCTTCCTGAACAGACTGAAAACACCATGTGTACTTAAACCCAAAAGTAAGTAGTGTTATTTGTCATATCTACTTCTTGGGAGGGAAAATTTCCAGCTGAACATGGGACACTTGTTTTTTCTTCCTTTTATTTTTTTATTTCTCTCCTGAAAAACTTGAACAGGTTCAAAGGTTTTGATCAGTGGATTTAATTTTTTATTTTTCTAAGACTACTTTTAAAAAAATTAGTATGATCATTGACTTGACATCATATGTTATGATTCATAGAACTGTGTGTGCTTCTCTTCTTGGGATATCCCAAGGTACTTAGGAGACTTTTTATCCCAAAAGAGTATCTTAGAATACCATAAATATGTTACACATTCTTAGTGACAATATATTTGATTTAAAAAAAAAAAGGATGAAATATCAAGCTTGTGTTCCAGCTCTTAATCTGACTCCTGACTGTGAACGAGCAATGGAAAATCCTTTAGTCACAAAGGGAAGTACCCCAAGTAGGCTGAAATCATCTTTCCCACTTCTTGCATTCAAATCTGTGTGACTTGAGCATTCATGTCAGTGCTCTAAGCACACCAAAAATTCAGTGATTTCTAACCCTTTAGCTTCTCCTTAATGTAGTGTATTTGGTAATTTGTGGCATCCAGAGCACCAAAAAGAAATATACAAATGATCACATAAAGACAATCCCAAAAGATTATCAAACTAGAAATTAACTGGGTGTTATCCCTACTGTAAGAGGAATGTTAAACTGAAAGCTGGACTATAACTTATACCTCCTGTTGGCTTAGCTAATACAGACTTGAAGACCTCTGAGTTGAATACATAATTTTATGTATGTATAAAATACATATAATTGTATTTCATGCACCTGGTTATAAGTTAAGTCTTCACCAAAGGCATGTTTTCACAGCTGAATCATGCAGGCATTAAATTATATTTATAGCATGTTTACCATTACTAATGGATGAAGTCTTTGGGTTCTACTTACGTACAAAATGGAGCTTTGTATGAATTACATTATCAAGCCTGTAACATTTTGCTTTCATATCATTGTGTGGTTGTCAGTAAATCTTACTATCTTATTAAGCATAAACCTTCCTTAAGAATTTAAGTACTTCAGGAAGGTGCATGTTTCCATGTAATAGCAGCACTTTCTTTGTCCTCTTGATTTGGTACACTGTGTTAAATAATGAAGGTTGGAAAAGTGAAAAAAGAATTGTATTTGTAAACAAACAATGGGCACATCTTTTATAAAAAATGTGCTAATTCCCTATAAACAGAGAATGGGCAAGCAAGGTATTTCTGTGTAAATTATTCATTAAAACTTTCTGTGGTAAAGGTTTGGTAACAGTTAAAAAAAACAACAATGAAATACTTCAAAGAGAAACATATAACCTTTGGATTAGATGTCTATTGTCTGACAGTATGTGATGTTCAACTTGAGACATCAAAACTGTGAATAGAGCTACTGTTAAATCATTTGCCATGTGATCTGTTATGTGAATGGTCTGGCTGATAAAAAGATCTGTAATTCTCTTTTTTATTTTGAATTAACATTTAAATTATGCATTGATGCAATTTTTAAAATTTTTGTGAATATAGATATATATAATGCAGTTCTGCACGGCACTATGAAATTAAATATAAACAATGATAGCAGCAGGAACACAGTGGTGCAGAGACAGGGTAAGCCAAGGTCAGTTTTAGTCACTGCCCTGCAGTTGTAAAGCTTTTCAGAAAGGGAATGTATCAAGCAAGATGATGAGTCATAAAGCTGTAAGGAAAGGGGGAAAAAAAAGGAAAATAAACATCCTCAGGGATATAGCTTGCTGCTACAAGCTTATCAGTGAGGTTTAAGTCTACATCCTGAGCCTGACCTGAGTATTACATTAGATTCCACTTTCTTTGCCAACAAAGTGGGCATGAATTCCTCACAGATGTCTTTTTCAAACGTTCAAAATGTTCCACAGACTTAAAACAAATGAGATTTGTCCTCCCAACACATCTCCTGTAGCCATGAGTCTATAGCTTTGATGACCCTTCCTTTGTTGTAAAAAAAATAACAATTTTCAGCAAGACTATTAACTTAATCGTGTCTGAGAACCTGAAAGGTGACAATTTCTATTTAGGCTGATCAGAGAAATGTGCTGCAAATTTCTGTAATATCTGTGATGCTGCTATACTGCAGAAGAGCAGGAGATGTTTGGTTTCCCAGTTGTTTGGCCTTGCAGTCATTTAATGGCCATTCAAAATTTAAGTTATTTTAACACTCCTGACACTTACTGATGACAATTTCTGTGAACTTAGGGTAAAGAACCGTACGTGTAAGATTTCTCTGGTGTAATAAGGCAGGCAAGGTCTGTGATAGGTCAGAAATGGCTTTGCATGAGTATGCCCTATATTGTTGAATTTGTTTTTGTGTTTAGCTGCTTTTTATCTCTGGGGGAATCTTTTTATTTGGATGTAAAGGACTTTTTGAAAATTCCACCACACACATAATTTTAATGGTTACTGTTTCTTAGTTGTAACTCAATCAACTTCTCAGTGAAAGGAAACTCTCATAAAGATCACACTCTCTAGGAACCTTTGGAGAAGGTCAATAAAATCAGAAGTTGGCTGAAAAAGTAAACATGAAGATGATTTCCTCAGATCCACTGAAAGGCAATCAAATGAGGACACCATATCCCTCTGATTCATTTTTCTGTGTTATCAGGTGTTGACAAATAAACAACAAGACAGAAAATCCTTTGATATTGATGGAGGTGAAGAAGCAAAGCTTTTTCTTGATTTTCTATTTTAAATTTTTGAAGAAAATTTTTAGACTTGCCTTCTCCAGATATGTTCTATGAGATGGGAATTGATTTTCTGAAGACCCTGAAGTATTAAACTTCATAACAAGTCTCTTACATGTCCATGGCAATTTAAGTCCATACATTCCAGGGTGACAGAAGGACATGTGGCTTTGCTTGATACTTTTTTCTTGCTATTCACATTCAAATCACAAAAATTCTTGCAACTTTGTTTCTGTTTAGCCTTCTCTTTTTCAAATGTTTTTAACAGTCTTCTTTAAATTATCTGCTGGGCTTGGAAATTCTCATACCTAAATCACAATGTTTTTGAAAACAGAATTGACTAGGTCAGATGCAATGGTTAATAAATGTTTTCTTCACAATAAACCTAACCTCCAGAAAAGGATTAGAATGTTAATAGAAGTGGTGTGCATGGAGGGCTGGAAGTGAGAAGGGTTTAAGTGTTTTGAGACAGCCAAGTTGAAACAACCTGAATCAGTTCCCTACAACACCCAGCTGTACTTTTTTGTTTTTGTGGGTTTTTTTGTTTTTTTTTTTTTTTCCTACTGTGGAATGTTAGTTGTTCAAATAAATAAATAAAACTGCATTAAAAATTATATTAAAAGTCTCTGGACACAACCCCTCTCAAATTTAGCTGTCTAAACTGCACAGACCCAGACTGAGCCTAGTTAGTTAGGCTGAGCCTTAGTTACATATTTAGTCAAATGAAATGTATATACTCTTTCAGAGGGCTGTTCCTCTGGTCTGTCTGAGGACATCAGATGAATGGTTTAGACTGGATGCCTACTATTTAGATATCGCAAATTTGTCTAAGTAAATTCAACTGTTTTTTATATAATGGTGAAAGGAGAGAGAGAAGAGGTGGTCCAAAACTTCAGCTCCACAAGGTGTGCAGAATTTGATGAAGAGTGAGATGCATGAGGATGAAAACCAACACCATCACACCACTGATTATGATATACATCCCGTACAGTGATTATTCTTTTATTGGCTTTTTCCCCCTTTTTATTATAAACAAAAAATTATTCTTGCAGAGGCCTAGTAAAAGGTACATTTATGCACAGGTAATGCTTTAAAAATAAACAGTATCACAAAGCTGAGTTCTGCACACACGAGTGGCTTAACTGTTTTCCTAGATTTTTAACATAGAAATTTTTGCGTTGCCTTTTTTTTTTTCTTTATAGAAAAGGAGACCTATAGCCAGGTAGACTGATCATCTTATACAGGCATCAGTGTGGTACAGGGCATGGGAATACTCAGAATCAGACTTTCTAGCTACCCCGAAGAGTATTACTATTCATAAAAGTTTTTTTGTTGAATCTTTTCTCATGAATCTTATGAATGTCACTTATACATCTTCAGATGTAAACTCCATGCATGTATTTGTTCATAATGCTGGAGGCACATCATAAGGGCTCTGCAACCCCTTCCTCCCCCTCTGAATGTAGGGACTCTTACTCCATATCAAAATTAATGCAAAAAGCTAAGAGCGAAAAAAAATCCAAACAACACAGAAGTTAAATAACAAGAAGTGACCCCTAGCCTAAATAGTACGAAAGCTGAATTCCTACAATTGCTGAAGTTTTCTCCAAGTAACAAGCAGTTACTTCTTTCTCAAAATACTTTTGATATTGGCATTCTGAACATAAAATTCTGCTTTGAAATAAGAAGCTGTAACTCAACACACAGAAACACTCACATCACTCCTTCCTATCTTATTTTGAACAGAATTTGAGTGTACAACTTGAACATTAAATTTTACAATGATACTTGTTTACAAAGCAGTTTTCTTTAAGGCTTGTGCTGACATTTTTAGGCAGCACAGATCAATCTGACTAACACAACTTTTTACGAATATGAGAAATGCAGCACAAAAGCTTTAGATTTTTTTAAAAAGCATTTGATAATGTAAATCACACTATATATCAACTAAATAGACATTGCAGGATGGTCATTGGCAATATTTAAGCTGGATGAGTTCCCTGTGATGGAAAATTCCAGAGCACTGCCAGGAATGCAACAAATTTTGGATGAAATTTAGGAGGGATTGAGCTGCCATGATACTACTCACAGAAAAAAATATCCTTTTTGGTATATCCTCCCCCTCATCTGTTGTCTCTGATATTAGGAAAATCCCATTAAGAGCCTTTATCATTGACTTTATCACCTGAAAACATTGTTTCTTTAGAAAAGACAAAACCTGCTGCGAGCATTTGATTTTGTTATTGTGTGGAGCAAGCATGAATACCAACATACTAAAACAAATATATTAACCAAATTGTTTAGAAAAGACAAAACCTGCTGTGAGCATTTGATTTTGTTATTCTGTGTGGAGCAAGCATGAATACCAACATACTAAAACAAATATATTAACCAAATTTTATTTTGCAACTAGTGATAAAGAGCCAGCTAGCAAGAAGTTCTGGCATTGCACAGATGAACTGTGTAGCCTTTATCACAGAGAGTGCATTTGCACGAGGTGGGAAAAGGAAAAGGAAATTAAGTATTGCAATTTCAATTTCCTTTCAGGAAAAGAAATCATATCTGGTGATTTCAATGAGGATCAATTTGGAAAGCTGTGCTCCATATCCCTGCACTTCATGGGATCCCATGCCTTTTGATTGTTTTTATTTCGGTGAAGATTTTTTAATTTTTTTTCAGTGTCCATGCCAATTCATTCATATCTTTCCCTCAATGTTCTGTTTTCTGCCTTGATTTTTTCCCCTGATTTTGAAACATCTGTGAGGTTTGGTTTGGCATGTTTTAGTCCTTCTCACTGCACCTCATTTCCTCCCAGACCAATTCCTTGTAGTCATAAAATTACCAAAGTTTCTGTTTTTTTTATAATTGCAGTTCTGTTAGAGGATGGATTGTAGGAGAATGGAGATAGTGCTGAAGGAAATCTCGCCCCTGAGGAGTGGCAGCTGTACTAATTACCAAAGAATAGGAACAGGCCTGCCCTTAATAGGTCATAGCTATGTCCAATAAAGCCGTCCATAATAAGTCACAGCTGTGTCCAGTAACAATGGGTGTTATAAAAGAGTGGGTTAGCTGTTTGAGAGGAGAGCTGGAGTTTCTTGGCTGTGCTAAGAGAAGGAAGGGTCAGGCAGTTGTGCAAAGGATAGAAAGGAGTTCAGCCAGCTATGAAGAAGAAAGAGGAGTCAGTGTTGTGAGGAGCTGCCTGTAGAAACTCAGAGATATGGTATGAATATTTTACACTAAAATTATAAACTGGTGATGATAGTCTGTCTCCATCCATCACTGATCGCTGCTGGACATTGACCCCAAAGCATTCCATTTGATCATATCTCCATTCCAGAGTGTTTGTAAGATTTTTCTTTTCTGTTTTCAAGGTTTCAGGGAGGATCAATTTGGAGAGTTTTGGTCCATATCCCTGCACTTCATGGCATCCCATACCTTTTAATGGCTTTCATTTTGGGGAAATTCTGAATTTTTTTTTTCAGTATGTGTGCAATTTATATAATATTTTTCCCCTCAATGTTCTGTTTCCACCTTAATATTTTACCCTAAATTTACATTTGTGGGGTTATTTTGGCATGTTTTGTTCCTTTGCACTGCAACTGATTTAGTTATCTCCATTTTCACTAGTTACTAAATGTCCCAATTTGCTATTTTTTTTTTCAATTCCATATCATTTGATCACATCTCCTTTCCAGAGCGATGGTAAGTATCTCTTTTCTGTTTCCAAGATTTTAAAGAGGATCTTTGGCAAGGTTTGGTCTGTAACCCAGCACTGCATGGCATCCCATGCCATTTGATTGGTTCACATAACAAAAATTTTATAAACTTCTTCTTCAGTATCCATGCCATGTCTCTCATCTTCCCTCAAAGTTCTGTCTTTTGTCCTTGAGTTTTTGCCCCTGATTTTGCAGCATCTGTGAGGTTACTTTTCAAATGTTTTGGTTCTTTGCCCTGCACCTTATGTAATCTCAGACCATTTTCTTGTAGTCACTAAATTTCTCAATTTTTTTTTATTTCCCTGAAATTGCATTTCCTTGATCGTATCTCCATTCCAGAGTGTTTGTAGGTGCTTCTTTTCTATTTCCAGGATATTAATAAGGATCAAGTCTGGCAAGCTACGGTCCATGTCCCTGCCCTTCATGTCACCCCATGGCTTTTAATGGCTTTCACTTCGGCAAAGATTTTTTTACAGTATCCATGCCATGTCTCTCCTTTCTTCCTGTCAAAGTTCTGTCTTCCTCCTTGATTTTCCCCCTGATTTTGCTGCATCTGTGAGGTTGGTTTTGGCATGTTTTGGTCCCTTGCACTGCACATGCTCCTCGGGACCGAAAGATTTTGGGAAGGGAAACAAAATCTTGCGAAACAGAAATGGAAGTCTTACACTCTGGAGATATGATCAAATGAAATGCAATTGGGGAAAAAAAAAAAAACAAAACAAAAAACCCCTATAAACCAGAAAATTGGGACATTTAGTGACTGCAAGAAAATGGTCTGGGAGGAAATGAGGTGCAGTGGAGTGGACCAAAACACGCCAAAAACTAACCTCGCAAAAGCAGGGGAAAGAAATTATAGAAGAAGATAGAACCTTCAGGGGAAGATATGACCGACATGGCATGGATACTTGGAAAAAAAAAATCTTGGCCAAAGTGAAATTAGATGGTGGTTGGTCAGAAATGTCTGTGGCTAGCCCAAACTCTTGGCCCGTCCCAACGTTGGCTGCTGCCTATCCTCCCTTTGGGCTGGTCTGGACAGCAGTGGGAGCAGGGCTGTTTAATTCTCAGAAGCTGCAAGGCTGCTCTGTGTGGCTATTGTAATTCCGAGTCGAGAATTCCAGACTAAATGAAAGAGAGGGATCACTTGTGTAGGCACACAAGATGTTTTAATTCCTGAGAGAGTTCACTGACAAGTGACGGTAAATACGGGGGTTCAAGGGCTTAAGTGCGGGGGAGGGAACAAGGGGAGGATACAAACTTTAACCAATGGCAGGACACCTAGGGAGGAGCACAAGGCAGGAAATACATTGTGATAACCAATAAGGGACAATAAGGGAGGAGGGTGGTTTGAACATACAAATGGAGTTTGGTGATGGACATTGAAAGTTCGTGGGATAAAGGTGGGGTTACAGTGCTGGACAATTGTAATTCCGAGTCGAGAATTCCAGACTAAATGAAAGAGAGGGATCACTTGTGTAGGCACACAAGATGTTTTAATTCCTGAGAGAGTTCACTGACAAGTGACGGTAAATACGGGGGTTCAAGGGCTTAAGTGCGGGGGAGGGAACAAGGGGAGGATACAAACTTTAACCAATGGCAGGATACCTGGGGAGGAGCACAAGGCAGGGAATACATTGTGACAACCACTAAGGGACAATAAGGGAGGAGGGTGGTTTGAACGTACAAATGGAGTTTCAAGATGGACATCGAAAGTTTGCGGGATAAAGGTGGGGTTACAGTGCTGGACAAGGGAGGAGGGCAGGATTCTGCTGAATGTAAGGAAGGATCCAGACTAAAGGGCTGGTCTTCAGGGAGATGGACAGGGAAATGGGAGGGCACTACACTGGGGTAAACTAACCTGCATGGGGGACAACCAGAACAAACCACTTTCACTTATAGCTGGGAAAAACAAACCACTTTAAACGTACAACAGAAAAATACACACCACTGTAGTGAAAGCTGTCCAAAGGCATAGGAAGATGGACAGGGAAATAGGAGGGCACTACTCTGGGGTACACTAACCTGCATAGGGGACAACCAGAACAAACCACTTATAACTGGGAAAAACAAACCACTTTAAACCGACAACAGAAAAATACACACCACTGTAGTGAAAGCTGTCAAAAGGCATAGGATGCCATGAAGTGCAGGGACATGGACCAAAGCTTGCCAAAACTGATCCCCATTGAAATCCTGGAAACAGAAAAGGAGGACTTATAAACACTCTGGAAAGGAGATACGATCAAAGGAAATGCAATTGGAAAAAAAAAAAAATTGGGAAAATTAGTAACTACCAGAAAATGGTGTGTGATTACATGAGGTGCATTGCATAGCATTCAACATACAAAACTGACCTCACAGATGCTGTAAAATCAGGGGCAAAAATCAAAGAGGAAGATAGAATTTTGTGGGGAAAATATAAGAGACATGGCAGGGATACTGAAAAAAAAAACATAAAACATCTTCACCGAAGGGAGAGCTGTCCAAAGGCATAGGATGCCATCAAGTGCAGGGACATGGACTGTAGCTTGCTCAATTGATCCCCATTGAAATTGCAAGATTTCATTTTCTTTTTCATTTCCTTTCCTGAAATTTACTGTAAAACCTTACCATTCAAAAGGTTTTATATCACCCACTTAACAGTGTAAAGAGAGAGAAATGGATGTCAGGATGGTGAAAGTCATTCAGGCTTTTTTTAATTGTGAGTATCCATGAATGCAGAGCCCTCCAGTAGCTGGTACAGACTGGGACTCTTACTGTGCCTTTTTTGTCACCATACTTCTAGTTGTTATGAACTCCTTCTGCTTCTTTTCTCAGCCTTCTGTGTCCTAAACCTGCTCCCTTTGGATTTTCTCATTTTCCCACTTTACCCAACAACCAACAATGTCCCTTCTTAAGGGGTTGTTTCACCTTTATATTCCTGTACTTTGGGCTGGTGAAGTCAACTTCATTTTCATCATAGGTCTGCATAGTAACCAAGATCATGCTTTAGACTTACAGCTTTCTCCTGTAAAATGAAATGCAGTAAGGATTATTTTTTGGTATGGAAACAGAAAAATACTTCTCACTAAAAAATTCTGAAGGGTCCAGTGTGCTGTAATTGATTGAACAAAAAACTATAATGCATCCACAGCCAAACCTTAACTAAGAAATTTGGGAGTTTCTACTTTTGAAACACTGCCCTCCTGAGAATAATTCTTCCAGATTGTGAATACTGACCTTGTAAGAAAAAAAAAAAATGGCCTTTATTGGTTTCATTTTAGCATTCAACATACAAAAAAAGTGCCTTCTCTACATAAGATAAAATAAAATGAAATTTTAAACTAATTAAATCTGGCATTCCAGCAATATAACTATTAAATCAAATGTCCAGTCTCCTGTCTAGATATATGCATGAAAAGTTCTAAATTCAATTAGTCCTTGAATCTCTGTTTTGGTAAGTTGTATCTCAAAAGGGTTGGAAATGTTTTTCAAAGTTATCTGAATTCAGATCTACAAAACGCTTTTTCCTTTTTTGGTTTCTTTTCAATATTTAAGTCATAGTTGAAATGGTAAAGGGTAAATATTGCTTATTAGAATGGTAAAAATAAATGTTTCTAATTAATTATATTTGAAAGTTCCTATGAATTAAAAATGGAATGGACTTTTAGTTTTTAATTTTAGATCTAATTCAAGTCAGGTTTAAATATTTTTTTCTGTACTGTATCTAATTCTATTCATATCTTTATATTAACAACTTAAGTTTTTATCATTCAAACTGTCATCCTTGTGCAGTAGATAAAGTGTATTATGTATTGTACCTAAGTACTGTAAATGAAATGCTTTAATTGATTTTGTAGGTTCATTCCATTAGTAAATCATGTACTAAAAACCATGCCAAGATCACCTCTGGCACATGGATAAAACAGATATAACCACCCACAGCCATCCACTTATTGTGTCCTTTGAACACAATAAGAAGTCAGAGAATTGAGAACTGACATTTTGTATTTTGAATAAACTCAATGTGCTTGGAACCAGGTAATTTTTAGTATAGATACTTGTACCTAATGTATCTAATGTAACATGTATTGCAATTCAACCTTTTTAAAATTGGTTTCTCACTTGCTTACATATTTTTCTTATTTGAATTATTCTATAATAAGTTTCCCAATTCATCTAAAGTTTGTTATTCTATGGCACAATGGTAATTGAAATTACTCGCTAGCACATCTCTATCATGGACTGCTGACGCTCATTTTATATTTATGAAGGGACTCCTGACAGACCCTTTTCCACCCCACACATATTCTTGTGTATTTTTTTTTTTTTTTGATAGCTTAATAATGATAGACTACTGTAAGAGGCAAATTACTGCCTGTGGGTCTTGCTCTCTAAGTCTGCGTGCTGTGCAGGAAGCTCTTGGTTTGGTGAGACTGGGTCTGTTCTTCTGAGAGCCACTGAAAAATTACAGCTGAAAGAGAAGGAGAGGTACACAGCTGATGTTTACTCATTGAGATGCTTCAGAGTTGGTGTGGATGTGAGAATCCAGGAGACCTGGGTTAGTACCAGTGACCTGGGGAAGTACACGGGTGATGTTCTGGGTGGCTGTTTGGACTGCATAATAGAAGACTGAAGTTATGATTTTCATGATAGCCTTCTCCAAAATGCTCCCACCTTCAGGGCATGAGGCATGGCAAACAGGGAAGGATTCAGAGTTCTATTTCATGGGTAAGACCACAGAGTAGCAGTGACAGGTATTTTAGTACATCAGGAGAAGGAGACCATCAAGGAAGGACAGACTTTATTTTGATCAAGGTGGAGACAGACTGCTGCCTATGAAAATGAAGAAGGTCTTGCAAGATTATTTAAACTAGGAACTGGAAAAATGCTGACAAGCATGGAGAAGCACCTTTTTCAGATTGATTCAACTTGGCAGTATAACCCGAATGATATGCATCATACCTCTGAAAAGGCCAGAGGGGAAATAAACAGAAATAGAGAAAGCAACTCCGTTTTCTTAAATCATCAGCTGACTAGTCTAGGAAAGCTAAGCCAAGGGCAAAACTAACAAAAGCTGCCTTCTACAGCAATTCTAGAAGCCTTTAAAATAATGTTTTGGTTACAAACAGCAACCCTGACGTAATTGACATCTCAGAGGCCTGGTGAAGGGATAATTAACAGGATAAAGTGTTGCCAAGCTACAGGGTTTGAATGATAACAGAATGAAATGTACAGGTCAGAGCAAACTATATGAAGAAAAGTACAAAAATTATCATAAAAATACTGTAGCAAAAAAAAGAGAGAAATACTGCAGAGTCCTGTGTGGAACTCTCGTTACTCTAGTAATAATAATAAGACTAGGATCATACTTTGGGCTGTTTAGGATGATAGTTCATGTAATGCTGCAAATTTAAAACAGGTTGCAATGGGATGAGATTTTCACTATACATATACAGATGGTATCATTGTGGCTCAGGACAAGAGACAGATAAGACTTGTATGCAGTAAATGTCCACTTCCTAGAATAACTAATCTTAGCACTCTTATGAAAAGCTGCCATTTGGGCTTAGGTCCTGAGTACAGGGCCTAATAAAAATGGTGTTAGTTGAAGAGCATTCCATAACAGAAATCAGTATAAAATTAGGCTTAATATTTCAGTGGGAAAGAACAAGCCAAACAAATCTTGAAAACAGAGATTTAATTTGAGGAAAAAGAGTTACATACAAATGAGGTTATTAGCAAAAATACCCCCAAAATTAATACTCCAAAAAGGCTGCTGCAAGCAGCCTTGAGGCTCTTTGAAAATACTATATTGGAAGCCTAGGCAAATTGCTCAGAAAAAGAAAACATAATGATTGAGTAAAAGCCCTGTTTACCTAAACAGAAAATTTCTTATACAGTAGCATCTAAGTTATTGACTATAAAAACCAGAGGAGTTGTCCAAATGAGGAAGACAGCAAAACCACAACATATAATATGTACATAGGAACTTAGAGAATGTGGATGTTACAGCCTGGTCAGAGAGCTCAGGATTGGCTTGTGAGACTTCAGGGAGTTGCAGAGCCACAATGATAGCTTGTTATGATAAACAACCTGCAGGTGGTGTTTTCCCACTGTCTGTTTTCCTGTTTTTCTCAAGGATTGTTTATAAGAAAGGTGTTTTTCTTTAATTAGCCAATCAAGTAAAATGTATTGATTAATTGACCAATCTGGTCTGTCTGTATTGAAAGTCTATAAAGGGAGAGATTTTCGAAGTAAAGTGAGATGCTGTGCAAACCAGCCTTCTGGTGAGTCTGTGGTGTTTTTTACTCAACAGCGACAACAGAAAACATAAATGAGTTTGCAAAGATATTCAAATGGATAATAAAAAGGTGTTTACATAGCTCAAAAGCTGAAAGCTCATGAAACAGCTGGACCATCTGATGACAAAGTGTGTGAAAGTGGCATCTGAAGATAAGGTCACAGCAGAGAATATGAGATTTATTATATATATATATATATATATATTTTTTCTGTTAAAGATGTTAGGAAGTTTCCAATATGCACTGCATTTTTTGGTAGCAGATTGGTAGGGTAGCTGTACCAATTTGAGCTAAGTATACAGGAAGAATTTGTCTACACAGAGTAAGTCAGATGACAGTAAGTCACCAGGATTAGCAGCCATTCACCCTAGAGATGTGAAGGAACTCAAATGTGAAACTGCAGAGGTGCTAGCCAAAATGTGTAACCTATCATTACAAGGAGTCACTGAGTCAGGGGCCTGGAATATCACCATTGTAAGTCCCATCCACACTCAGGGCTCCAGAGAGGTTGACTGCGTCTGTTGTTTGTCTGTGGTTAAAGTGAAAGGGCCAACATTAAAGTATGAGATTAATGAGCACATAGATAAATACAGACCATAAAGAAAGAATCAGCATGGCCTCTGGGAAGGGAAATCCTGCCTTGCCAGCTTGTTCTCAGTATGTGCTACATGGATGCATCTGTCAGGAAGGGTGCCAATGTTTCCCTGACCTGAAAAAATCCAGGTCATGGGAAAAAGGCATAGGCTGTTGAAGAAATAGAAGAAAATGTTCAGGACTGGCAGGATCACAATGAATTAATCTTGCCTGAAGTCAAGGACCTGCAGCAGACCTGCCAACCTTCACACCTTCTCTGATAACCTTGCCTCTCTTTTGTCCCAGTTCAGAACTGGGGAGGGATTGTTTGCAGAGGTGTAGATGCCCAGGCAGAGCAGCATGCCTGTATCATGCTAGATTTGAGCATGAGCATGAACTCACCCAGTCCTGAGCCACTGGGTCAGATTTCTTGACCCAGTGAAAGAGACCAGCAAGTCGGTGACTTAACAAACTTTTACTTCCATTGATTCATCTGTGTTTTCACACACCTTCAAAAGCATGGATCTTCTCCCACTAGGGAGGTAAAAGCATGTCAAGAGGTAGCCTTGAAACTCTCACTAATGTAAGTCAACAGTCTTGTTCCAAGATCCTGATAAACTTAACCAAGATTTCTGCTCTAGTTCATAATGCAAGTGACTTTGACAATGCAGGGACTAATGGCAATATACAGGGATCCCTACAGCATATTTATGTCCCATGCCAAGTGCTTTCTTCTTGTTGAGTATTTGACTAGATAGGATTATCAAAGGTGCTCTGTCACAGAATCATATAGGCCTGGTCTGACTGAATCACATCTTCCAGCAGGGACACCAGTTGCAGAAGATGAGTAGAGTAGAGTCTCATGCTGTGGAGAGAACCCAGGAATTTATACCTCACTTCAACAACAGGGCCACTGTGATCCTCCTTCACAGTAAAGGGAACATCCTACATTTTGAGAATTCCTGCCATTTATAGTGTCAGCTACAGCTGACATGTCACAATGTATGTCAACTCCAGCTGGCTCTAGTTGTTCTCACTGGCCTTCGGGAGCCCTTTCTACAAGTTGTGATAACCAACACAAATAATCGTATCTGCAAAGAAGCCCACACTAAAGGTCAGTGCTTTTTCATTCATATGCTCTAAATCCCTAAAATCGGGTGTGTCCCCTGCCAAGAAGCAACAGTGTGTTCCTTGGCATGCCTCTTCTTTGAAGTGTAAAAGTGCCTGCCAAGATCTTTGTCTCAGAAGTAATGGGTGACTGAGCATATGGCAGTACCCTATACCCAGATGTATTTCAGGGTCCAGAATTTTTTCCACTTCTCCTGATGTTCACTGGAGGGATGTGGATTGTTGCAAAGTGAAGGCAGGCACCTCTCCAGTTCTCCAAATCCTTGCTAAACTGTTTTATCACTGTGTCCTTCTGCTGAAGGAATCTTCTTGCATCTGTAGCTGAGCAAAAGAGCTTGGCATTTTTCTCTCCTATACTTCTGCATCTCTATGTTCAAGTGATTTGGGAAGACATCCCCACATTCCCAAGGAGCTTCTCCACTTACCACAGTCCCTGAAACATATGGGGGTTTTGTTTTGTTTTTGTGATATCAGTTCGTCTTTGTCAACTTTTTAGGCAGGCATACTGTTTGTCTGTTTTGAGCAACGTGATCCAGTGAGACACGTTCCCCATTAATGCAGTACTCTAGAAACTGTGCCATTGGATAAAAAGAGCCTTGATATTATCCAATTACTTGAAATGCCTATTAAGTTCAGTCAGATAAAGTAAATACAAATGAGAGTATTTATCATCCACAATTTGCAGTATCATGAAAAGTAATTATGAAATACAAGAATAAATATATTAAATCCCCCAAATCTATTAATCTATTACAGTGTGGTTAAATTTAAAACACCTCTCACTCTCTCTTTTCTCCTCTTTCTCTGACTTTTTTTCATTTTTTCCTCCTTCAGGTGACACATCCTCACTTTGATAAGACCTCCCTATTAGTTCTTAACTTTCCTTAGCTAAAGAGAAAACTCTCCCCACTTTGCCTAATGAGATGATGTTCTATGAGATGCATGTGCAAACTGAAAGTCTGCTGAGAAAAAAAAGTCAAACTTTTCCCCCTTGAACCATTATTCCGTTGCGTGAATGTACATTGCAGGCTCATCTCCAGCTTGTCCTCCACCCCAATCCCCAAGTCTTTCCCAGCAGGACTGGTTTCAATTTGCTCATTCCCCAGCCTGTATTGATACTGGGGATTGTCCCCACCCAGAAGCAGGACCTTGGAGTTGGCCTTGGCCTTGTTGAACCTCATGACCTTCCCATTGACCCACTTCTTGAGCATGTCCACATCCCTCTGGATGGCAGCATGTCCATCAGATGTCTCAACTATGCCACTAAGCATGGTTCAGAAGTCACTATGCATCCACAAATTAGGCCCATTCCTGAAAGTCAGTGCCAGCAGACACAGAAGAAGCATAATTGAGCAATCACTTGTCTTTTCAGAAACTGATTTTGAAATTATTTGGTTTTAAAAGAATAAGAATTAATTGGATACTGATGCCTTTCCAGGGCATAGAGAACATAAGTGACAAAAAAGTATTCAAAAGAAGTAAATTTTCCTGCGTATCCATTTTGACTCCCACTAGCATCTGCTGTGTGGACATGCTCAACACTGCCAGAGATTCTGGGACAAGCCACACAATGCTCATGAATTATCCATAAAAGTAATTGTTAGGAGAAAGACCCTATAAAATGGCATTTCAAAACAATGAAATTGAAATAAATTAAAATTGAATAAATGTACTGTGGGAGAACAAACTTATCCTTGAGACTATTAGAATTTAAGCGTCTCTTTTTTAATTATAAATGTAATAGCAGGACAGGAGGTGGTGATACTGTTCCTTGCAAAATGAAGTTTGAAGAATACCATATGCAGACAATCAAAAAGAATGAGTTCACCAGCATCATCTTTCTGACTTTGTTTATAGGCTTGAGCTTATAAAGTTCCATAATGGAGCATAAAATTTTGTAAGTTTTGTTTAAATGGGATCCTTATTAAATTGGCAGTTAATCACAAATAATAAAGAAACAAGTGCAAATGAATATAATAGTTTTATGTGCATAATAGGCTGGGAATCCACATACTCCAAGGAATGGAACTACAGATGTGTCTGAAGGACAGGCAGCAACACAAATAAAAGGGTACAAAGGAAGGAGATACAGAGGTGGCTAAATCAGAGGTTAGAGATATGGGAAAATCTAAGCATTTCTTAATTGCAACAGGAGATAAGTAAAACTGCTGGAAAGAATCCAAGAAGAAAAGTCTCTTTAGATAACATCCCAGTTTTGCTGAGTGGACTTCTTTATTAAACTGATGAAATGGAGATGTTTTAAAACTGCTACCAAAATGGCTAACCAGTCTTCTGGGAAGGGAAAAAAAAAAAGAATTTGTAAATGCAGATGAAGAAAGAACAGGAAATACATTCAAAAGCTGTCATTTACTTTGTTGCCTGGCGACACTGTGAATCATCAGAAAACTTGGAGATAGGTTTATGGGGGTAGTACACTGTAAAGCACTTGTCCTTTATTCATGTTCATAACTTACATAAGTGGGTGCCTTTAAATTCTTTTTCTAGTATAGTTATTTAAAGATTTAGCTGCAGCTGGAAATAAGATGCAACTGTCTTAATGAAGTTCCCTTTCAGCATGGATTTAGAATATGAATAGCTTCAGAATTTACACAGCTTTGCAGGGTTCTACTGTTAATTTCTATGTTACTCAGGATTATGAGCATTATGCATTTAGTTTGTAATTAATGTGAACTATTCTCAAGGGAGTTACAATTATTCCTCTAAAAATTTTGGTGGCTACTCTCCAATAATGAGTGCATTAAAATTCTTAAACGATAAAAGCCCTTAATGTAAACAAATTGTAATTATTCTAACCAGTTACATGGCTATAGCAGCATTACTTCCACACAGCTTTTAACAACATTGCAAATTTCCTTGCATTGGGAATAGTAACAGACTCCCACCACAATGTCTGCTTTGTTGGCCTTCCCCCTGATTCTTACCCATAAACATTCAATGCTATTGTCACCATCATCAAGCTCTGGACAATTGAAACTTTCATGAATATACAAGGATACCCCACTGCCTCTCCTTCCTTTCCTATCCCTGCTGAAGACTTTTTAGCCAGTGATTTAGTCATTAGTTCATAGCCAGTTTATAGTCAGTTATTTCTAACTTTCGTGATACAAATAATGATCTCATAAGCTGCCTCTTCATCTTCGAGTGCCCTATGTCACACTGATAAGCAGAACAAAGGCTGTATGTCCACAGAGTCTTGCTGGGCTTTTTTGTAAAAGTCTGTGGAAATCACAACATTGCATAAATTCTAAGTCAGCATAATTTTAGGAGAAAAATGTAACAGGTTCTTCAAATTGCTTTGAAGCTGCTTTAGTAACCCAGATGGAGAATCAATAAAGGTTTATTTCTGAGTAGAAGGTCAGTTGGAGTTGGATATTTCAGGTCAGCCATCTGCCCAATATGACAAAGGAAAATGCTTTGAGCAGCACTCATATTTCGTTTTCCCACTGTCAAGCCTGTAAGACCAGATTTGTATTTACAGCCAGGTCAATTGATATGAAGAAGTGCAGAGTAAAATTTATGCCTTGAGGGCAACTATATTATATTTTATCCACCCTGAAGAAAGGAAAGATAAAAGAGGACAATATAAAACAAATGCCCAATTTTAATGGAGCACTGCTACAGGTGCCCAGCTCATACACTTTATAAGTTACTTTATACAATTCAGCTGATCAACCTGCATATTACTGACAAATGAGTTTTTCAGTAATGTCAGGACCATGGGCTCACATTTTGAGTTGGGAGTGCTCTCACTTGGTAGATCTTACTGGCTAAGAGAAAATAATAAATATATTGTTCTTAGAATGCTTGTAAAAATATCAATTTGCATTCACTTAACCAAAAAGAAATTAATTTATATGTTAATTTAAACATCAGTTCAAGGAAGCAAACCTTGGAATGAAAAACACATGTGCCACAGAGTCACTACCATTTTATGCTTTATGAATAGTCTCTTTCTCATAATTAAAAATTGGAAACTAAATGTGGTCTTGATTATCACTATCTTCAGAAAGGAGCAGGAAGGTGTTAGGCATGGAACCAAGGCAGGGAGCCCTGAAACTGCACCTGATACTCCTATTCACCCATCATGTGATAGCATTGATAAATTATTTAATATCTCCTGCTTTTATTTTTGGTATTATGTCTTCATGGAGTGATATCCTGTAGCAGTGCGTTCTGCTCTGGCTGAATATGTTTCATTTCCTTTGCACATGTTTTGCTGCCATGGAAGATAATAGAAAAATAAAGCTGCCAGGGTTTTACCTCCTGCCAGTTTTGATAGAATTTAGGAAAAAAATAGCAGAATTTAATCTTAAAAACTTTCATTATGTTCTTTCATCATGATGTAAGCTGAAACAATTTATCCATCAGACAGTTTATTTTAATGTAATGCTAGTTATACTTCACCAAAATCCCTTTAAATCTTACCCTGATCTTAGAATGTAGTCAATGTTTTAATATTGTTATGAGATTTTAAAACTTTGATCAGGAGAGCTAGAAGTATTTTGAGAGACAACAGTTGAATGCCAGCCCTAGATCAACATGAGATGTTCATAGCCAGGAAAGATGGGTGGCAAGGAGGAAAATGCTGAGACAGGTGGAAACACTTTTAAACAAATTTGGTAGATTTGGTTTTTGTTTTCAATTTAAAAAAACCTCATAATTTTAAGACTTTGCATTAGAAAATCCCGCAATGCTTTTGAATTGTTGCATCCAGGAGTTTTATTCATAAGAATACAGGGGAAGCAAAATAAAAGATAATATGTTTCTATGTCATTAGCAGTGTGTACTTTGCTTTGAAAATACATAGTAGTTTTGTACATACTAAAGTCCAAAAATCTCAGCTATTTTGCAATGGAATAGAAAATAAAATAAAAAAAACCCTGAAAGCAAATCCTCTAGTTATGAATAATTAAATAAATGTAAGTCCAGAAATATTTTACTTGCCTTGTAATGTAAAGACAAAAATTCAGCTTAATTTTTTTTAACTGCCATTTTCTGCCAGTTAGAATTTCTGATGGTTTCAGTCTCTCAGCTTTTCTTCCTCCTTCTTTGTCAGCTCTTGGAATAAATGAATAGGTTTGGTAAGAGCCTTGTGGATTAGAGAAGGCTGAAAACAGTGCATTTCAACTTGGAGAAAAGTATCAATGTGAGAAACAGAACTGTAGAAACACAGACTTTTTATACTCACTTTTTTGCACTTAAGTATCAGCAATAACTGTTTCCCCACCCCCTCCTCTTTTTAAAAGACTATTTATTGGCATCTATTTTTTGAAAATAAATGCTTTCCTAAACTTCTAGTCTCTGTGTTTTTCTCTTAGATACATACCTCATAGACTTCTGCAATGGTAAGCAGTTACAAAAATCTATTCATTTTGCCTTTAAATATACAGAAAAGGTGAAGTCTGACCACTTGGGGTCTTCAGTCCACTAGTTAAAGGACATCAATTACTTAAATAGCTATGACAGGAACTAGTAAGTAGTCTGGTTCATAAAAACATAGAGCAAAAGGTTATGCCCTGTCTTTTCAATTGCCAAGCAAACCTGACAGGCTTCACAGAATGTGATAGAATAATTATTAATCCATTTTTAATCCATTTTTATAATATAATTCTTCTTAGGATGGAAATTTTGGAGATAAAATGTAAGGATGAGAAAAGTCTACATATTTCACCTAGTAGATATTAATTATCCTCAAATTGCATAGATTCCTGGTATTTACAGAGACAAATTCCTGAATTTCTTTGTTCCAATCATCCATTTTTATAATATAATTCTTCTTAGGATGAAAATTTTGGAGATAAAATGTAAGGATGAGAAAAGTCTACATATTTCACCTAGTAGATATTAACTGTCCTCAAACTGCATATATTCCTGGTATTTACAGAGACAAATTCCTGAATTTCTTTGTTCCAATCTGTTTAATATATGTAAATCTTGGATCTAAGCTCAAGGCTTTTAATGGCTCATTTGACTTGCCTCTTAAGTAAGAATAAGAGACATTGTACAGGGTTGGATTGGCTATTTTTTCCCCTCAGACTTATTTCAGTTTCTGAGGATTTTCATTAACTGTATCATCATCCAGTCTGGAACTCAAGAGTATAAACACTCGTAATAATAAACAACAATCCTTAAATAATGTATTTTTTCATATGTATAAATCATGGAACATTTCTCAGTATAAGAAGATGATGCTCATGCCTCCAGAATCTAAACTCTTTCACAGCTTTCCTAACTCACCAATCTTCTTTCATTTATCCTTTCACAGTAACCATGCACACAGAGAAGAACACGATGTCATCCGGCTGTTCACCCAGTGTGTGTGCTACAGTCCCTTTTGGTTAAACTTTCTACCTCTCAGCCAGAGTTTATTTCCTCTTCCTGTTTTGTAAACTGGTTGCCAGAGTAGACTTCTTTCTGCATCGGTTCTTAGGTTTTATTATAGCTTTCAATACCCTTAATAACTGACTAATAAGATGTCTACCATAGACCACTGAAATACATTAAGGTATATGTGAAAAATCTTGAGTGAAGACAGCCACAAGTCACATGACATTACAATTTTATCACTCTCAAAGACAAAAATCTTCCTCTTGTGTACCAGCTGAAGTTCTTAGTGTATCACTGACTTCATGAAACAGTATATTAATATACAGTATATTGATATACAAAACTTGAAATTACAGTGATTTAATCTTCATCATAGGAATAGAACCAGTAATTATTCTTAAAAGACTAAGATAATGACACAAATTGTGTATCTGTAGCAACCAGATGACCATTAATAGTTTTCTGAACAGTTTAGAGTTTTCAATTTGGGTGCCCAAGTCTGGGTTTTGTAGCTTGTCCTCTGAGATCAGAAGCTAAATTTTAGCTCCTATGAATATGTGTGAAGATCCTTCAGCATTTAGCTCCTGTGTGTGAGAAATAGCTGCCTGTTTTGTGAGTGAAAAGTTAGTCCTTGGAAAAAATAAAAATAATGATTTTTGTACAATATGTTTGGCAGTAAAAGCTTTTTCTTCTTTACCAGCATTTTTTCTTCTCTGCACAGATAACATTTGAAGTGTAATTTTTTTCTTAGGACATTAATTGTATTTTTCTTATTGTGACATCTGAAAAAAGTATGAACATTCGTTTGATTTTGCCTAGAAATCAATATGATCTTGAAATGTTATTAATTTCATTTTCTGCTGCCATTTTTGTAATTGTGATTCAGCACTCTTAAAGGAAAAAAAAACAACTAAAGGAACATTGGCCAGCTGTATAATATATTCTGAGCAGAATTTTCCTGTAACAAAAAATTGTGAAAAAATCCAATAGCTTTAATTATTACAGAAAATGGTGCAACAATTTCTCTCTGCAGAATTCAGCCTGGGCCAGCCATCATTTTCAGATCTCTTTTTGTGTTTAGACAGTTGTACACTCACATCTGTGTTTAACAAGAAAAGACAAACCAAAACAGAACTATGCAAATGACAAGCCTTGTTCTTGTGTCCACTCAGTTTCCTAAGCGTAAACCTAACCCTAAGTGGAGCAGTAAAATCACGATTTTGCTGAGGCTGAAGTGCCCACCATATGGGTGATGTTGTCTTGGTTTGAAAGACAGGTGTCTGCCATGGAAGGCAGGAACCTCCCTTGGAATGGAAAATGTGACCTCCTTCCCTCCAGATTATTATAACTGTGAAATTACATGGCTTTCAGGCAAAGATATGGGAAAAGGATTGACAGTTCTTTACTAACATTTGTATGTATAACAAGACAAAGAAACAACAACAATGGCAGTAACAACAAACAAAACCAGCAGCAAACAGACGGGCTGGGCAGGGATCACTCCCTTGGTTAGCTCGCTGGCAATGCCTGGTCCCAGGGTCAGGGGTGCAGAGGCAGTGTCCCAGCAGGGGACCATGGGCTCCAGGCAAAACAAGCACTGGCTCTCAGCTCCCAAGCAGCAGAGCAGGAGAGAGGCAAGCTGACAAGCCCTAGTCACAGTCCTGATGGAAAAAGAAATGGGCAAAAACCACAGGGCAAAAAGACAACCAGCAGGAGAGCTGTGCTGCCGTGGCTGCTGAGTTGCTCAGCAATAAATCTCAGCAATAAATCTCACCCCACCCGAAGGAAGCAGCAGCTCTCAAAATCAGGTAAGAAGTCCAGCAAAGAAACAAGAAGAGAAAGTGAAGAAATGAAATGCTAAAAAACACAGAAAATTCTGAACCAAAGTGAAAACAATAAAAGCAAATGGTACAACATAAAGAGCAGGGAAATGGACTGAAGCTTGTCCAGTTGATCCTCATTGAAATCTTGAAATCAGAGAACAAAATGCAACAAACACTCCGGACAGGACACAGAAACAATAAAATGCAATTGAAAGAAAATATTAAAATTTGGAAATGGAGTGACTACCACAAAATGGACTGAGATGAAATGAGGTGCAGTAGAAAGGACCAAAACTTGCCAAAATTACTCACATGAAAATTACAAAACCAGGGAAGAAAGATAAACAATGGGACAGGAGAAGAAATTGAAGAAATGAAATGTTAAAAAAAGGAGAAAATTCTGAACTAAAGTGAAAACCATAAAATTGCATGGAATGACATGAGGTGCATGGAAACTGGACCAAAGTTTGCCCAATTGATTGTCATGGAAATCACAAGATTTTATTTCCTTTCCTGAAAAGAAAATTCTTCCTTTCAGGAAAGGATAAGAAATCTTGAAATCAGAGAGCAAAATATAACAAACACTCTGGACTGGAGATATAAATAAAATAAAAATTAAATAAAATAAATAATATATAAACATATTTATTTATATTATATATTTATATATTTATATTATATAAATATAAAATCAGTTTTAAAAGGCAAATAAAATGCAACTGAAAAAACCCAGATAATTTGGAAATTGAGTGACTACCACAAAGTAGTAGACACATTGAAACAGTGAAATCAGGGAAGGCCGGTAATCAAGAGACAGGAGAAGATATTGAAGAAATGAAATGCTAAAAGGAAAGAGAAAATTCTGAACTGAAGCAAAACCAATAAAAATGAATAGGATTACATAAAATGCAGGGAAATGAACCAAAGCTTGCCCAATTGATCCCCATTGAAATCTTGAAATCCAAGAACAAAGTGTAACAAGCACTTCAGACAGGAGATATGAAGAAATAATAATGCAAGTGAAAACAAATAGAAAATTTGGAAATGGAGTGACCATCATGAAATGGACTGAGATGACATGAAGTGCCCTGAACAGGACCGAAACTTGCCAAATTTATACTCATTGAAATGCTGAAATCAGGGAATGGAATTAAATGAATAGACAGGTGAAGAGATTGATTTTGTGGTTTATTTAAGCCTAAGCATAAGGGGACCAGTAAAATAAGCAATTAGAAAAAACACCTCAACATTAGTGAAACCCTGAATCACAGAGAAGTGCATTATTGGTGAAACCATGGAGCAATAAATCTCTTTTCCAAGGACCTGTGTCCAAATTCATGGTTCTCTATGGAATGTAAGACACTTGAACATAGAATATTTGAACATCAATTTTTCTTAAAACCCGAACCTCTACAAATAAGACAGAAGATGATTGCCACAGTAAACTAAAGGCCATTCTGGCACAATACAATACAAGTGACTCTCAAACACAAGTGACTGTCATTAGGCTCTTTCTAGCTCAAGTTATATCTCTTTACCGTTGTCCAAAATAGCAATATTTTGCCAAAAATTAAAGACTGTCGTGTAGTAACCTGCCATCAATCTGACTGTCAACCAGAAGAAAAGCAAAATTCAGTCCCTCAGTTGTAGTTTTGTAGCATGCAGGATGGGAGAAATAATACATCAAAGACTCACAAAGAGTACAGCTAAGAAACTATATGGTCTTTCATCTGGAAGCCATGAGACTGTTCTGGCATGTTGTATTGCATTTGGAATAATTCCCCATTCTAGCACAGAAAGCTGGATAATCTAAAACCAGCTCAGCATATGAGAAGGAGAGGAATGATATAAACACAAAGCAGTTTCTTCTTGGCAAAGACAAACAAAAAACTTAAGAAAAAGAAAGGCTTCAGTTAATGATATTCCTAATTCTAAATTTCCTACTGAGATACTCTACAGATTAGAGTGGGACTGGTTGCTGATCAGATACAGTAATATCAGCAGGAGTTACAGCTACTGCATAATACAGAGGACTTGGACAGTGACCTACAATGCTACTTCATCACCTGGGTTGAATCATCTCAGCCAATATTAGCCACCTAAAAATTAGCAGCCTAATCTATTCTGGTGATGTGGATTCCTTCAGTGGAGATAAATGAACCTCTTCAGTGCTACTATTCTCATCCCTAGGTAGGTATTCACAGTGCATAAGATGAATTGTCCTTTGGAGATGCCTCACTCTCTGTGAATTTATCTACATTATTATGATTGGTCAGGTACCTACATGTTAGGAGGGTAAAGCTGGATATGATAAAATTCATGCTTATGCATTTGGTAGTAATGGCATCTCTTCTTATTATTAGCACAAATCCATGAGGGCATATCTTACTGTCTTACTAAAAGATACCTTGGGAACCAAGGCAGAGAAATTTGTGAGGAACAATTTTGCCTGAGAAGAAGACTGATTTGCTCCAGAGAAGAAGCTAAGCAGCCACTGATACAAAAATCTCTCCATACGTATGGCGAGTCACAGAAGTTATAAAAGAATGGGAGTTATAAAACAGCAGTTTATAAAAGAACCTACCATCTGTGAGGTTTAATAACATGAAAAGATCTTCTATGCAAAAGTTACCCTATAAAAGCATAATGTAGAATACTAGCAATATCTGGGGAAGCACATCTTATTATTAATGTTTTTTTTTCTCCACTCTCGAAGAAATATGCACTCAAATTTCTTAGAACAGTACTTTATTCCTGTGTGACATGAACTGTAATTTTTCATTTGGTTAACAATTCTAACTTATCTTCTGCAATTATAATTTATAGACAGTAAATTAAATAGTATGAAAGTATCCAATTTGAACAAATATGAAATACCAGTTTTTCCCAGTTGCACGTGGTGTTAAAAATTGATTTTTTTCCCCCTCCAACAATTTAGAAATGTTTCTTCATAAGTGGTGGTGTTTACTCTGTGCACTTACATGCACATTGGACATAGGAGATTAAATCCCTTTCATTTAAAACATAAACCAGCAGATTAGTTGTTAAGAAAGGTGTTTAAGTCAATACTGATATTAAAGAATAAGAAAATGTAGAGATAGAACACATTGCATGAAGTCAATACAATAAGAAAACTGTCAATATTGTTTTTTCTGCAGAGTAAAAGAAAGAAGATAGCATTTGATGAAATCATATATGAAGCTTCTTTTAAGCACTTAAGAAAAACTGCTATAGGGAATTGTAACAAAATATAGGACACACAGAGTAATTTTAAAATGAGTGACCATTACAGACATTTTAAAGATATACAACTTCAATCAAATTCTATGTCAGTATGACACAAGCAAAAAATCTTTTGCAGCATTTTTTTAGTGTTGTTTAAAGATATCTTGAAAATTCTATTGTCATTGAAAGTTCATTTGAAATGTTCTTTTCCTCTCCATTACCTACTCCACGGTGTTTTGACAGATCTTGTATGCTTAGCTGTAGTACTGACTAAAACAAAGCTATAATTTTGTAAAGTAATAAGATAAGCAAATACTATTCAGATTAAAGGGAAAAAATAAGTGCTAAGGGTGAGAGGAGATTCAATTTATTTCAGAAAACATTTTATAGTGTACAATTTTAAACAGAAATGTAGCACTTTTATGGAATTTATTCCTCTTTTTTATGTATTTTTAGAGAATTACCTGCTATCTGCATTAGGAACTTTTGGGTTTTGTTTTCTTTTATAATATCATTGAATTTGTTCATATTTCTAGAAAATTAAAGGTGCACTTGGTGATAACATCATAATTTTTAAAGTGATCTTACAATTTAACTTTGAATTCTGAATCTACAGTCCTGAAGTTATTTTGAATAACCTGATACATTCTGAGGTCAAGCATCATTTGGGAAACATCTGTTTCAGGGAATTAATTTAAACTGGAAGAAGAAATACTATGATGAGTGTTTTTACTTTGTGAGTTTACTTTTGATGAATGTAGGTATATAATAGGCATAGTTTTAAAAAGGTTTCTACAAAGAAGGACAGAAGACAGTAGGGTGACAATATTTTAATAGAGTCATAGAATCATGTAGGTTAGAAAAGACTTAAGGTCATTAAGTGCAACCATTAACACAGCACAGCCAAGTCTACCCCTCTAAACCATGTCCACAGGTGCCACATCTGCACATCTTCTAAACACCTCCAGGGATGGTGATTCAACCACTTCTCTGGGTAGGTTGTTCCAGTTCTTGTTCCTAATAACTGGGCAAAAGAATACTCACTATACAACATTTGTTCCTCATCTGGCATGACCCTGAAGCATTTTCAGAACTAAGACTCATTAGTCATTAATCTCATCTGCAGGTCATTAAGTATCACAGTTGCCAGAATTCATGGTGTTCAAAACATTTTTGAATGAGGAGAGGAGAGAGCAGGAGAGGATTTTTGAACTGCTATGCTTGGCAATGAATTAAAAGTCTTAAAAATGTATTTAGATCTTGGAACAAACTTTTTTGGTAAACTTGGAAATTGTGTTGCCTGTCTGTCCTAAAAGCAAAATAAAAAATAATAGTAGTTATGTCTAGAAAACTTGGCAGCTGCTGTGGCTGTCCTTAAAGGTATGAACACCTTACCCCAAAGGTAACAGTTTTTACATCAGTCATGGGTCGGGGGTAGGCACTGATGAAACATGTAATCTTGAGTCCTCGTTCAAAAAAACACCTTAATTTACAACAGTGCTTACATTTTTGCACTTGCCTGACAATTCATTCTTAGCTGGACTGAAGGAAATTAAGTGATAGACTGTTAGGAAGACACAAAAGATACTTAATTTTAACAGCTGTTTACAATAACTTGATATCTAATTCCTCACTATCCCATCCAAAATCTGATGCTTCAGAAGAATTTGTGCTGCTAATAGATTTTTCACTGGAAACTTCAAATGTACCTGAGATTCTAATAAACATTTACAAGTGGTATGTTTGTAACTTGATGTAGAACATGCAGCATTCAGCACTCTAATGAACTCAAATGACTGGCTGAAAATCTGAGAATTATTCAGCACTTAAATGTCTAAAATAAATGTCCTCTGAGGGGACTTTTCCACTCAAGTTTTTTGACAGAGTAGTAGAAGAGTAACTATTTGTTATTTTGTGTACACCTACACAGTTCTCAAACTGAAGTTTAATTCTCTTAGACAAACTGACTGCTTTTGATGAGATAATGTACTAGATGTAATTACCATCACAGGAGCTTTGTTTGGAGTATTGCAATTTTTGTAATGCCATCCTATTCATCATTTAAGCAGACAGTTAAAATACATATTTATATAATCATTAATATCTAGTTAAGCAAAAGACTTGTCTAGCTCTATTCTAGCTTGAAAACAAGGAAACTCTAAGAAGATGCTATCTTTTCCTTCTTGGTATCCTGCTATCCACAAATGGCTGCTTTCTTATTTTGCAGGATGTCACAACTCTTCCTTTTTCCCATGAAAGTAATTTTTTTTCCAGTAGTAAAATATGATTATGACATCCAGACATATATCTCATGGCACTCTGACTCCAAGTCCACAAATACCTGATTTCTCAAAGGATTATATGTGTAGGACAAAGGAAGGTTGAAGAGAGTAAGATTAACAACCATATTCGACTTCAGCAATTTACTTTCATGGATTTATTCCTGTAAGAAAATTAGAAATCAGGTCCCATAGTTGCAGAATCTGGCACGCATTATGTGGAAATTTCCTGTTCTTTACCATTTAATTAGTTCAATGGAGCTGATAATTCTAATTAATTTCTTCTCTGGTTTTCTGAATAATCTGCTTCACCCATGGAGAGAAGAGATGATCTCTTTTTTGCATCAATCCTGGAAATATTATTTGTTACTTTTAACTATGAATTTATTGCTAGATAGAGACACAAATTTGGAAGCCTTTCACATTTCAAAATTTCACCTCTGTTGTTCATTTCAGCCTGTCATCCAGTGAATTTATCAATGTCATTTATGTCTTGTACTTGTGAATTTTTATCAAATTCATTGATAATGAATTATGGCATTGCCATAAAGAGTCCAATTAAAATATGGTTGTGAATTTTTATCAAAGCCTCAGACATTGCCATAAAGAGTCCAATTAAAATATGTTCAATGTATTTTGAAAATTTTACTTTGCTGCAGTTAAAAGCATGAATTACATTGACTCACCTGAAGCATTTAATAATTTATGATTTAAAAGGGGTTCTGGATGTACTTTATTGAGTTTAATGCTAATCAAACTAAAAAAATAATTTTGAGTATAGCGCTTAAGTTTTCAAAGCTACCTCTAATTCTAGGTATATAAATTAAGTGGGAGTGATTAGATACTTAGGTTAGTCAAGAACTCACATCTCTGAGCTGCAGCTATTCCTTACTTATGATAATCAGGAAAAACCATCCAAAGGCATTCCCATAATCTAAGACTAACGATTAAACAAAACAACAGCAAAACCATAACACTAATATATATTACAAAATCTGGGATGCAACCAAGACTCTGAAATATTGCTTAGAATATTCTTTTTTTAGGATTTATACTGCATTATTGGGCATTAATGTAAATAATGAATGGAAAGATAAAATGATAGGGTACTTGAGGGTCTCATTTAAGCTCCCTTCCAATTAAAGTTTGGACCAGATGACCTTTTGAGGTTCCATCCGACTTGGACCATCCAATAATTCCATGAGTAGTACATTGCAAGAGGTAGCTACAAATTTCAGGAAACTCCATCCACATTCATGGTGGGCTGTACAACATCTACTGGGTAATAGCATATAACTGGGGTCTAAAATAATGATATCATGAATACTATGTGTATAGCCACCTTGAAGGATCAAGTACTAGGAGCAATTTATGTTATTAAAGTTCCCTAATATTCTTATTTGCATTAATACAGAGTTGTTTGAACAGGAATAAGCATATATTCAACAGCCTCGGTGAGATATGTAAATAAAATCATACTTTTTGGAGGAAAATAATTTAATGGCCGGATCCTAAAGATATATTATTCCAGTCATAGTGAAATAGGTGGAATAGAAAAGCCTGCATAAAGAGTAAAATACTCTTTGAAATGAAGGCTTAAGTCTACTTGGGGTTCTTCAGGCTACTATGTATATCTTGCTCAGAAATAAAGGGAAGGAAAACCAATATATTCTTTATTAGTGGCAATAGTACCAGTATTATTATTAGTATTACTACTGATATAATTAGTACCTTAATTATCATACAATATATTATCACTATTATTAATATCATCATAATCATCAATGTTATCCTTTAACATAATGTCTTTAAGATTCTCAGAGCTGTAAAATATACAGGTTTCTGGTCTAAATAATGAGTTACAGAGCTACAGATAATACTTTTACAGTGGCCACTGGGGCACATTGTGGATTATCTTTTGAAGCCACATCCTAAAGAGCATGCATACTCACATACCCTTCTCAGGAGCAGATCCTCAGACAGGTTGTGTGGACCAGGAGCTGAACTTCAATTATAAAAAACTTAGCAGAAGGTCCTCTGGGAGCTTGAAGGAGTGCCACTGTCATCCTAGGTCACAGATTTCTTTATTTATGTGGGGTTTTTTTTGAATATGAAGTGTGCCAATGTAAGGTCTGTGCTACCTTCCAAAACAGTGGGATGTTTATGCTGTGAACCAGGAGCATGGAGAATCACAGGGACGCTCAGCCCCTGGCATTGTGTGGGAGGACAGAGTACAGCCACAGCAACTGGACTTTGTTTGCTCGCTTTCTCAACTTCCAAGTGGAAAGTACCTTCTCAAAAAACCATGCCTAGGCTTTGTTTTGGTAGGATCTCCTGCTTGACACCAACAGAGGTTTTGGGAGTCAACTAATGCTCATGTATCAGGACTGGAGAAATAAGAAAATTATGGACTGCTGGAAACAGTGCAGGTAACATAGAATGTGCCCTTTCTCACTGTTCACTGCTATGAGTTCCTGCTTCAAAATATAAAGATTGAACTATTGAACCACTCTATTCTGTAAAAATACAAAGAAGCCTGGAAGAAGACTATATCTCAATTAGTAGTCCCTGCAGAATCCTTAGGCTCTGATATTCTACCAAATTAATGGTGTCCTGGTTTGGCTGGGGTAGACTTAATTTTCTTAGTAGCTACTGTGGTGCTGTGTTTCAGATTTAATATGAGCATGGTGTTGGTAAGACAATTAAGTTTTAGTTGTTGCTAAGTACTGTTAGACTCAAGGACTTTTCAGAGTCTCTTACTCTGCCAGTGAAAAGGTGCTCAGTAAGGTGGGAGGGAACATGGCCAGGACAGCTGATTTGAATTGGAGAAAGGGATTTTCAACACCATAGATTGTCGTGCTCAGTAAATAAACTGAGGGGAGCTTGCTGGGATAATTGCTGCTGGGGAAAGGCCCGGGCATGGGGCAGCAGGTCGCAAAGGATTTTACAGCGCATCACTTATATCTTTTGGGGTTTTTCCTCCCCTCTATCTTTCCTTTTCAATATTATTATATTATACTATATTAGTTAACATTAGTACTAGTAGGTTTATTATTTTCTCCAAGGAAAAAATATTCCATGTACGTGGGCCTCTGGCCAGGTATAATTAGCATAGACTCCATGATTCAAAGAAGCCTGATTAATAATAATCTTTATTAAGAAACCCATTTTTTAGACCTAGTTTGCTACAGGTGGAATTGATTGGTCCTCTAATTAAAACACCATCACCACTGGTTAATTAAGAAACCACCCTTTGGTAAACAAGTCTCCATAACACATTCCACATGTTCACAATACCAGGCACAGCAAGTTAAGAATTGTTTCTCATTCTTTTCTTTGGTTTTCTCATAGACTTTTCCCAAAACAGTACCTGGGAAAGTTGTGTTTCTCTCTGTGGCCAGAGACCTGCTGCCAAAAGAAAAAATAAACAGAAAAATATAAAAAGGTGATACGTATTTAAATAATGAGAAACACAGAAAAAAAATGAAGTATGTGACATCAGTGCACATGGTTGCTTTTTGTTCATCTGGACTATACCTTAGTACTGATTATTTCAGATTTTCATTCTATGGCATTTTCAGCTGCACATTACTGCAGTTCATCTTGTCACCCAGATTTGCTCTCATTCTTCATACATACATCTTGCATACTGCAGCATATTCATATTACAATTCTTCAGAGAGTGCTTTAATTCTGCTATTTCCCCCATCCTTTCTACACACAAAAGCTCCTCTTGCCTTTCCTGGATAGACTGATTTTATGCTAAAATTAAGACCAATGAGTCAAACTCTTTCCTGTTTACTTGCTTGTAGATGTCAAAATCTCTAACCAATCTGTTTGCTTAGGATATTTTCAGGACACCTATTACCTTCATAGTGACATTCTATTATCTGAGCATCTATACACAGCAACAGATCAGATCCATTCTTCTCAAAGAATTTCAAAATCCTCATATGATAGAAATGCAACATAGATATGTGACAAGTAATTGTAAACATTTCTGGAAAAAAGTGCTGTTTTCCAAAATTTGAGCTTTTGCTGACTTGATTGGAAGGTCACAGTAAATATGAGCTATTTGCACTGTTAGCAGACAATAACATGGAGTGTTACACAGATGATCAAGCATTCATATTCTAATGTCTTCTGAAGTCTTTGATACAAAAATCACTATAATGTTACCAGAGAGATATAAGTTACAAAAAGTATTTGCTTTTTGCACCAATAGAAGTTGCCCATGAAAGTCCATGTGGTATTTCACACCATTCACACATTTCATTCTGGTAAACACTGATGTTTCATGTGGAACGTAGATGCTTCCGCTAAATACAATACCCCACACCAGGATAACACACCTTGCACAGGGACCCATTACCATGAGAGCGTAAAACTGCTTGTAAAATTAGAGTGATGCAGAGAATGGGCCATAACCTACCCGGTGTTAAGACGCTGCCTTCTACACCTCAGTGCTGTCAAGATCATTTCATCTTTCTTTGTGGAAGCCAATACAATCTTGAGATATAGTCATCCTAACCTCTTTGGTGACTGTGTGGGCTCCTGGGCACAGAGAGGATCGTGGGCAGAAGTGAGATGAGAGCACCTGCATCCTGCAGACTGCCTGCCACCCTGGCAGCCACGTACTCCACACTGAGTACCCATTATCACCAGAACAGCTGGATTGCTGGAGTAAGACAGGTGTAGCATAACACTCTGTTATGCCTTTTGTAGTCCTAATTGCAAGCTTCTGGAAAGAACAAAAAAGATTCTTATGGCTAAATAAATATGTATGGAAATCCCTTTACAGCTTTAGATGAGAAACTGAATAAAATGCTTTTCCATAGATCAGTAATATCCATAGATACAAGCTAGAACTTTATTTTTCAGCTTAATTGTCTTGGTCTTGAGTATGTTATTTCTAACATCTCGATGAACTGGTTTCTTAAAATTGAAGGAAGGTCACTGTGCATTCACAACCCTCTATTTTCATAGTTGTCAAGGGAAAAAAAAAGAAGACTGCTGGAAAAAAGAAGACTGGTTTTGAATTTGCTAAGTGCTTTATTTTTACAAAGTGTTTATCAAATTACCTGCTATCACATTCCCATCATGTCCAAAGTTGTCCAGATTTGAGCTCACAGTTCAGTTCTGAGAGAGCCCCTCAGTATACTCAGCCATTTCTCAACGATGCAATATGGGGCATCAAATGTTACATCTTGTACTAAGGTTTTTCACATCCTTGGGCAATTTGAAAAATAAAGTTTCTTTTCTTGTGCTTTCAATTTTCAAAACTTAGATAAAGTCTTTTCTGTTTAGCTTTAATTTTAAATGCTTGTCCTTCCAAAGAGGATGTTCACTGACTTTGTTTAAAAATCGTTGGTTATATTTAATAGTATAATCATGTCTATTTTTGCTGCCTTCTTAATGTGAGCCCAGACCAAAGAAACGGGAGGTGGACTTTTGTGGTCTAGGGAATAGTAATGCCATTTTTGTTTGTGAAAATAGATATATTCGGATCTTTCATGGATAATAGTTACATTGTTAACAGAGTCTACTGCTGAGGTATTTTGCCTTCAAAGTTAGATACATGAAATGCAGCTGCAGTTGAAAGTAATCGGGCTTTTACTGTCAAGTAATTATTGCTCACATAACCTTTTTTGGGAAATAATATTCTCTCCTGTATTTTTAATGGATTTTTTTCCTTCCTATTACTGGTCTTGCTATCACCTTCTGATATGATCTGCTAGCTATATATATTATGCAAAAAAGTTAAAAGGAGGTTGGCAATACAGATTGCTGTAAGGAATGGTTTTTCACATTGTAGGCACCTATGAATATTTAATACAACTTTGTATATGTTTACTTCATGCCAGAAATTCCAAGGAGTAAATGTGAGAAAATTATATTCTACTTCAAAAGTGAACCATTTGGTACCTTAAATGAGACTCTATCTGATGAGAGTTCACCTTTTTTACTAGAGGTAAAACAGCCCCTCTAGCTCCAAATCTACACATTTTGGTTGGTTTTCTTACCTTAATGATGTAAGCAACCATAGTTCAGAAATGGCGTCACATGTCTTTAAAATTATCTGTTGAGATGGGCTTGCAGGATTGTATTTTTAAGGTCTTGTATTTTTAAGGTCTTGGTAGGTCTCCATAAAAATCCACAGGAGCAAAATGCTATGGGAAGACATATCTTTTCATACCAAAGATGATTACACTTTCCCATCCACCTCACTCCACTTAGTAGCTGGCATCCTGTGATTTCTTCCAGCGTTTTTGCAAAGAAGCTTATATACATTTGTGACTAATGTCATCTACTTCTTTTTGGGATTGTATTGGCTGTTCAGCATCTGCAGAAAAACAGTTCCCTGTCTCAAAGTTGAATTCTTAATGACTCATTTATCTGAGAGTTCTAGTGTTGGCTGTAATACAGCAATTGACAAAACCCCAAGAAAGAAAGATACCATTTGTGTTCTTACTTCCACCATCATTTTCCCAGGTGCAATGGATTCAAATAAAATCTTCTTTCTTCCTTTACCTTTAATCTGCAATACTCTCAAGGTGAGGATGACTGTACAGGGATCAGAATCATGACACAGCAGTCATTTACTGGATTCTAATTATTAACAATTTTCACAGCTGTCATACGATATCTCAGTTTTAATTGGTTGTACTCATAAAAGGAGCATTTCTGTGCACTGAGATGCAGATTATCCTTATATAATTTAGGCAGACTGCTGTAAGCAGCCTTGTGGGTAAGTATTCAGAGACTGCTACGTACTACAAAAGGCTTCCCCGAAATTAAAATCGTGCATTTGAAATTAAAATAGTGAATATGTTACATTAATAAAACCATAAGCCATGCTCAGCCAACCTGCTCTATGTTGCTGGAGAAGTTTTAATCAATCAGATTGTGTTATCTTTTTAATTGTTCAAAGTAATTGTTCAAAGACCGTTCCTAAAACAGAGGACCATAATTTATTTTTTTAAATTCTTGAACATGAGTGGTCACAGCAGCTGAAGATTTTGCATAACTAATAAAGTAGTGAAAAGATCTTGTCTGGATTTAACATTTACTCCCATTTAATTATTTGGTTCCCTAACAAAGATGGAATGAGTTAGTAGCATAATAGCTTGAGATCCCAATATGTCAGTTATCAAATCAGGTCAAAAAAGACATTAAATATAACAAGTGCTGATTATAATGATGTGGTCTAAATCTAGAAAAATGTTGCATTGGTTGGGAGTTATCTTTCAAGTTCTAATTATCTATCTAGACAGAAGCAACTGCATAAGTTTTGATGAAAATAGCATATGTATTAATGGGATTTGGAAACCCTGAAAATAAACTATTTTTGGCAATTTTTAACAGATTAAGCAACATTACAGGCTATTCTGAGCACCAGTGGGACTTGAAACTAGATCAATTACTAATTGTCATTCAGCAATGAGTCTATCACTGTCTCTGCTGTATGAAAATTAACATTGTGTTACTAAGAACAACATTTTTATGAACTGACTTCCATTTGAAATTTGTAATCTGACAAGACTGAAATGTATTTTTTTAGTATGACCTATATATTCCAAGTTTCTGGCTGGCTTGTTTTCCAAGTCCAAGCTTTAGCTTGTTGTAAATGGTCAAAATCAAAAGATCTACTAAAATAATAATAATAATAAAAAAATATATATGGGAAAACAAACAGGGATCTTGGTCTTAGACTATTCTGATAATTCTTGGAGCCTAAGGCCATTTGAGTACTTCTGGTTTAGAGTAATTATACTTGTCTTGAGTTAAACGTTTCCTTTCTATGTCTTCTAGTCTGACTCCACTGTCATAGGGAGAATTTTAGATAGTTGTTTGCTTGAAAAATTCCCAGCAACTCCAGTGGGGTTAAGGAGATTGTCCAAGAACGTATTTGCTCAGCAGGACCCCAGATCAGAGACAGACCCAGAATTGCACTATCTTCTCTCACTCCCCTGGGTAGGAAGGAGTGGGTGGGGGACCAGCGCCCCATCTGTGATCAGTGTCTGGGACTGGGACTCCAGGCATGCAAGGATGCTCTGTCTGTGCTGTTCAGACATGGCCCAGGTGCACTTCCTACAGGACTCTGACAGCACTACTGCAGAGACATTTTTCTTTCATGAAAAAAGTAGAGCCAGTAAAACCTTGTAAATGTAACATCCATCTTACAAGGCTAAACCAAAGGCAGTAAAAGAAACATTTTCTCTCAGGTAACTTCAGGATAATTCAGACATCTTCTAATAGAAGATCTTCCATCTTCTAGTGGAATATTATTTTTCAAGGACCAAAAAGGTTTTATACATATTAATATGTAATTCTTAGATTTTTTTTTTGGCATCTATGTGCATGAAAATTGTATATAAAGCTGCACTCATGTATGTCTGTGTGTGTGACTTGTCTGGCTTTTACAATGATAAACATCAATATTACTCATTAGAAAAAGAATGTGTTCTGATAGCACACATATTGCTTAAAGCTGTTGGTAAAATGCATATTCGAATAAAAAAGAACATTTTTCTCCTGGTGATAATATTTATTTATTTTTCCTGTTACATCTTCTACAGATACTGAGATACTGAATAATTTGTTTCATTATCTCTATATACTTTCCAAAGCCCAAAATCCTTATCTACAGAGACTTCAATTGCATTCAAATTCTTTCTAAAAAGACTGGAACATATTGGTTTTTCTCTCATTTGTTGGACAACAGATATCACTGCTGACATCTGAATTAAATCTTTTAGGCAAAACAGCAGGACAACTTTAATTTTGTTAATATTTTGAAGAAAGGAGATAAAAAGGCCAGATCATTTGTAGTTTATTAAACAGAACATTAAAATGTGATTCTAGAGTATTTTGCACATACAATTACTTTATCAAAGGGATGAACATTGACACTATCATTGTCTTACACATTTTGAAATGGGATAACAAAGCAGTTGTGACTGTTAGTATCACAATGCTAGTAGCCATTTTTCAGTTTCCTGCTATAGCTGCTTGCATTCATTTCTCTGTGTGTGGCAAATACCAAATGAATAAATTCACAGTGATCATCATTAATAAGAAACTGGTGCTTACTATAATTTCCAGTACTCACAAAGTATCTCATCTTCTAAGCATAAGGAATTGCTGCAGTTATTGCACTGTGTGGCAAAAACTAACAGGTAATCTAACAGTTGGCTTCACCATCACAAGGTATGAGTGTACAGCTAAGACATAAAAATGTCTTTCAGAACCTGAAGAACAAAAAGTGTTACAAATTGCTAGACATCTGTCTCTAACCCCACGCCACAGATACTTATCATTTTTTCCCACAGAGAGGTCAATAAACTGGGCCTTTAGATTACAGGAATGATTATGATTATAGCACCTGCCAGTCTGGCTGGAGGATAACTCATGTCATCCCCTTCTGAAAGAAGAAGGTTACTCATGCCTTTCAGAAGCCGTTCCAAGGCAGAGCTGGCTAATATTTTGGTTTGCTTTATAATGCTTTCAATAGATTTTTAGGAAATAATATTGGGAACTAGGAGGTAGCAGTGGTGCTTCCAGTTTTTCATGGTTTGCCACTAAACAGAGATAAAAACTCCTATACATTTTGGTACATTTTTCTATAAGAAAATAAATATTTACTCCCCACCCCACACAGATCTTCCTTTTGGATTTTCCTTTCCTGTTATCTCAGCACTTGTTGGCAGAAGGAGAACTCAGACAGTGATATTTTGCAGTGCTAGCTACAAACTCAGTAGTCTGATCTAGGTCACTGATGCACAGAGCTTTCCATTTTCATTTTTGTCCTCTGCTCATGGGAAAGACATAAAGAGATTAAAGGGATAATGGGTCTGAATCAAAGCCCTTTGTGGGTTAATAGCAGAGCTGACAACAATTCTCTTTCACAGCAACTTCTGAGGTTTGGGGATTTGTTTTCAACCACTCCATAGCAAGTTAATATTTCTGCTAATTGAAATTCTTTTGAAATGTTCATTTTGACTATAAAATGGGACCATCTTGAGACAGGAAGCCTGTTGCTTCGTAGTCGGAGAAATGGTGAGGGTTTCATGTTAAGCCCCTCTTCCTGAAAATGTGGGATCAGGCCTTTCATCTTCAAACTAAATAGATCAGAAAACCAATACTTCCTTCATCCAGACCATCACACAATTATGTATAAGTGGGGAATAATTTCCATTGATTCAATTCGTCTTTGAATCAAAATCATAAAAACAAATATGAGTTCCCCCCTTAATTTTTAGCATGTGAAAAAAATATTAATGCAGCAGCTTCTCAATATTCATGGAGGAAAGTTTATTTTCTTTACACAGTCTAAAGTGCTGTAGCACTAAATCCACATTGCATATTATTTATTACAGTACTGTTTTTATTATAGGGAAGTCTCTAATTTTTTTAGTAAAATCTCTAATTGATAAAAATATTTCATAGAATTGACTTAGAGAAAATGTAGCAATTTAAACTTTTCAGAGTTTTTTCTTTGAAGAATTTAGTGGGATTAATTTATGAACTTACAGTAATAATGTTGAGTTTTAATCCCAAATAAATATCCAGTTTGTAAGCACAAAGAATTAATGATCATCTAAGACACACCTATATGGAACCACATCAGTCTCACGCACGATGAACAGATAATGCTTTTAAAAGCCATTTTATAAATACAAACCAATTGTTGGAAATACTTAAAACCTAATAATTAGAAAGTCTTAAAAGAATAAGTCATTTTGTCTCCCTTTTTTTTTTAGACTCTGCTAATACTTTGAGAAGTCTCAGTCCTTAGAATTGCTGGGAGCCTCTAAGCACAACTGTCATTGTTGGTAAAGAGTGTGCCGGTAAGAGTCATCAGTCTAATATATTTTCTTTTTTACTTCTTTTTTAGACAACTTTTTCAATCACAAGCCCATATATTCTCATCATTTCCAACTTGCCACTATGTGGGATTTTCATATTTTGGAAGATATTTGGTTATAGATGTACAATATATAGATTACATAATTGATGTTTGTGCTGTCAGCTTTGAAACACTTATGAAATGTTTTATTCAGGTATCATTGGATATTTATGCTTCACGTTGTGTAAATTCTTTTAAGAAGTAATGGTTTTATTTATTATTTACATGTGAATTAAAGACACTTAGTGAGAACAAAAGTAACACTTCAGCAATCAGTACTTCAGAGTTCTTTTGCAACTACGTTATTTTGCTGTATTCAGAAGAGTAGAGCCGTAATTACTGATTTTCAGAGCCCTGTACTGTGCATGTTGCATGCATGCACACAGCTCCCCATGAACCTCTCCATCCACCATTAAAAAATTACCATTATTATTCCCAGTTCTGTGAAGGGGATTCAATTCTGTATTGTACTATTGCTCTTTCCCTCTTGGAGTCTTAAACACAGCTGGATAGACTATGTAAATAAGCATTCATGTTTTCACACTTGGAATGAGAAACAGTGTACAGGAGAGTTTCACTGGCTGCAATATCAAAAGAAAACAGCCTAAAGACAGCAACTGGGCTGTTACTATTTGAGCAGCATGCAGGTTAGTAAAGCCTGCAAAATAGCTCAGGGTTAAAAGATCTTGGGGTGCCTTAAGACTTTAAGCCCCATTATCTAAGAGCTAGCAATATTACGGAGGCTTGGGGGAACGCAGTTTCTGGAAAGATCTTGGAATATGGCTCAGGCTAGAATATCAAGTTCAGGAGGGTTGATGTGAATAAATCTAAGTTTGCCAGACAGATGTAAGAGGTTTTCTCAGATCCTTTTAAACTGCAAATGTCAGCCTTCAGAGTCTCTCTACAGTATCTTCATGTCTGGGTTGTAGTTTTAATAGGGTACTTAATCACAAGAGACTGTGGAGTATCTCCTAAGTGATTCTCCTTTGTGATCCAGGAGTACTAAACCATTTCATGACCAGAGGAAGCCACAAGCAAAACCCATAATTTAAAGAAGAGAACCATAAAGACCAGACAGAGCCTTTTGCCTGATGTATCAGAAAGAACATGAAGAATAGGTTATGTATGTGTAGCCCTTTCTTTTTATCAGAAATAAGCTTTAGAATGACAATTGCCATATTTCAGCTTTGACTCCTTTTTTTTCCCCTCAGTATTCCAGTCTGTTGAAAGGCGTCCCTTTCTCCATGAAATGGCTTCAGGTGAACAATCTTTCCTCACAGCAGAGAGGGAGTCAGCATGCTAATGTAAAGCCTCTAAAACTAATCAGCACAGGTGTTGAAAGCAAATTATTTGGCTATTGGCAATTGTACATCAACTCCTGTATGGGAGCTGCTGCACAAGATAGTTCCAGCCTTCAGTTTGATACAACAGCACAGAGAAGCTTTGACAAAGATCAACACCCATCAATACTATCTTGGTTTCAGATGTGAATCAGTCATAACACTTTGCATGAGCAGTACATAAACTGGTACATGGATTTTTTCTGTAAACAGAATTAATCTTTTTTTTTTTTTGAGGGGGGTGGTATTTGTTTGTTTGTTTTGATATAATGCTTCTGTTGCAGAAAAGCCAATTTATCAGAAAAATAACTTTCATGAGGTTTATAAATTTATCATTTATCATTTTGGAGGAGAGCCACAGTGGCACCAACTGAGATTTACAGAACTGTGTTTAGAAGTAAGCATCAAAACAAAGGAATATTATCATAATGGAGAATATTTAATTTTTTATAATGTTTGGAAAAAAATTCATTATACTGAATTAAAGAAGAAAATATTATAAACTTTTCCACTGATGTTAAGGGAGGTGTTAAGGCAGCTTTTCTGAACTTTTTATTTCTCTGGAAAATTTTGAGATATTTTATCAACATCACAACACTTCCTACCAAATAAAAACATACTTTCTCCCCATTTCTTGTCCTATATAACTTAAAAATTCCAAAAAGATTTAATTTCTAAATGCATGCATTGTATGTGTTTTAAACTCTGCTAGCTTTTTACCAAAATTCATGCAAATTCTGTGGTTTTAGTTTTGTTTCCTTTACAAGCTATTAATCAAAAGTGGGAAACAAATGTTAACCCCAAATGTTAAGTGAATATTTTCCTTTAAAATTAAGTAAAAGACAGAGTTAACATTTCTTTAAAGCATTCACAATAGTGTTGGCATAAAAATCTAACTCACTGACTACTGCCACTTTTTAAAAAAAGACAGGAATTCATATTTATTTTATAGCCAATCAAACCTGCGCATGATGGTTTTTTCTAAGGACTTAATAACTTTGTGATAAATCTGTGACCCATTTATACTTAGTCTTCAAGCAAAATGTGCAATGAAAAACAAGATGCTTTAAGATGCATACCTACCCTTTTCTTTTTTTTAAAGCGGAGACCCATGTTGAAAGCTAATTAACCTATAAAAACGACAGTGTTCAGCTATTACATACTGACAAGTGGTTTGTTTTCATCATGAACAAGATGCAATTAATATTTGAGTACATATTAAATTATGGCTATTTTCATCACATCTGCAGATAATACTAGATCATTTTTGATAGATATTAGTAAGGGAGAAACAGATTCAGAATATAGTTAAGAGTAAATTTACTCTGAAAGAAAAAAATAAATAATTTAATTTGGTTTATTTGAATAGAACTTAGCTTTTTTTCTCAGACAACTTTTCATTACGACAACATAATCTAATAAAATAATTAAATATGTACAGAAGAGAATAAATTAATTATTTTTCACACACATTTGTAGCAAAAGAAATAAAATTGCCTTTATGAGCTAATGAATGGCTACTGGCCACAAAATAGGAAAATTTGAAAAAGCCAGAAATTGAGATTCAGATAGAAGTTGATCATCTGAACAACTTCATTGTCATGAGGGACAGAAAACAGGCTGTATGCTGTTTCTAGAGAAAATGGGTTATTAAATGCAGCATCGAGAATTTAAGGCTATAATTCTGCAATATTTTTTGCAAATTTTTTTGCAATTCTGCATTTATTTTTCCTTATTTTATAAGGAATTGCTAAAAGGATTGGTTAAATTTATATATACTATATTAATTTTGTTTCTTTCCTGTCTGCAAGTGTAACTAAGGCTTTCCTGCAATTGCCTGGGTCAGGGGACTTTCCTCCAGGAAAGGGGAGGATAACGCAGGCAGCAAGACCAGAGCACTGATCTGGGACTCAGAGGATGCAGATGCCATTCTTAGTTTTAGCAGATCTCATCTATAACTTCCAAAAACCCACCACATTTTTTCCATCCCTTATTTTACTCCTGTGAAAAAAAAAATTAAAATATTCAATAGTTACAGAGAGGTAACACTTGGAAGACAGATTATTACTGTAAAATACAAGTAGATGTGGATAATCCAAATTAATTTCTAGGTTTCATTGCCAATGAATGCGTCTCAGAAGGAACACTTCAAAGGTACCATGACAAAATGTTCTTCCATGTATAAAAATTAGAAAAATGTTGTGTGTTTCTTATACTAATTTAAAAAACTCTGTTCACGACTTCTGAATGAGAGGCTGTGGGTAGTTTTTTTCTGTGAGCAAAACAGTGCTGGAATTGCATAAGGGCTTGCTTTGCCTTGGAATCAACAGCTCTTGGGAAATTCTGTATTAGAGCTGAAGCTTCAGCTTAGTGCCTTCATGTTTTTGTAATGAGAGATAATCTGGCACACACATCTACAGAACAGAAAACTTCCACATGATAGGGATGTCTGGGAGTAGATTTACTTCAGAAGTGGAACTGTATTTTCTATTTGAATCATCTACAAGGGCCCTGAGGGCACTAGACCCTGATCTGTGAGTCTTTTATTCCCAGCCTGGCCTTGGACCTGACTTTGTCACTATATCAGCCTGATCCCCAGGGACCATTGGACCTCACAGCACCCTGACATCCTGCAGGAAGGTGTCCTGCGATGTATGTCCTACAAATCCCTCGGATGTAATTCTGGAACAGCACATCGAGGCAGAGGAGTCCCCAGTTGTTCTTCTTCCAAGGAATGGAGATAGGACCCATATAAAGCTCTGCTAGTTACATAATTTGTGTCAGACTGAAAAAGGGAAGTTGACATTGGTTTACTGTAACTAAAAGTAGACTGCTTAAAAAGAAAAACAACAACCAAAACAAAAGTGTGCTTTTAATTGCTTTTCTACTATTGTCCTTTATCTCCATTTTGGTCCCTGGAAACCATGGAAAAACAGGCAGAAAAGAGCAACCTTTCTGACAGGTAGCTAACCAAGATGGCCTAAAGGCAGGGACGGGCTGTGCCGAGAAGAAAGGGCTGTGCAACATGAGATAAGGGCTGAGCAAGAACCAGTGTCACAGAGCTCTACAAAACTGGACTACTGGGAGCTGTGTGAGTAAGAACCATGCCTGTATTCAGCAGATGGCATCAAGAATGGTGAGAGAAGCACACAGCGATGTTGGGAACTATTTCACAGCTGTTGAACTGTTAATACATGGCTGGGAGAGGCAGGAAAACTCCCAAAACTTCAAGACTGATGGAAAAGCAATTCCTATTTTATTCAGCAGCAAAAGATCTGGCATATTTGACTCCTTCATGCAGTGAAGTCACATAGTTCTGACCTGGAGTGAGTTTCTGCAAGAAACAAAAGAAAATGGTACAGCCACCAGAGCCCAGATGGTTTCCCTAGGGTTAGGTGCAGGTCATGCATGCAACCCTCATGCATTGTGACAGAAAACCACTAAGCTTTTACAGGATAGTCCAAGTAGGCCAGGTTCTTACTTTTTCATATTCCCTGAGTATCAGCACAGTGTACAGCACACATACATTAGCATGTTCCCCACATCAAGAGACACCTATATCCCCTTCTCTGCAGTGCAGCTACCATTCCTTGCATTTACAGCCAACACTGAATTCATTCACAGAGCACCACACTGCTGTTGTGGAACTGAGGAGAAAAATCTGAGCTGAAGCAGCTGTCCTTCCTATTGAAGGTTTGGAGGGGTGCTGTGGTAGCTGTAGGGGGGGAAGGCTTTCCTCATTCATCCACAGGCAGAACCAACTCTCCACTTCTTTGGCAGCCGTGGAAGCAGCTTCTTTTTATCCTTTGTCTCTGGGAGCTACAAATGTGAAAAAAACCCTGAGCCATCTGAAAGCATTTACTGATTGAATAGTCCTTGCTCTCTTCATCCTCCCACAGGCACACTCCTGGGTGCTGGGCAGACCAATACTCATAAAATGTCCAATACTCATCTTACTCATCTGCAAGGGATTATCTGCAAAGAGAGAAATTGTGTGCCTAAGCCACACTTCACAAAGTGGCTTCAACTCTGGAGCTGAGATTTCCAACCACAAACATTGCCTCAAGTATATACAAATGATCTTTAATGCCAGGAACATACCAATCACTTTTATAAACTGTAGCTGCACCCACATATATTTCAAAATGCTTTAAACAAGTTATCTGAAGATCACATCCCAGATTTGAACTACACTGTCTCATCTGTTAACTATCCCTTCAAAAATTGTGAAGAAAGAAATCCTTCCCCATCCTTAGTAATATTTTATATTTTAGTTTTCTTATGAAGACTCATAAATCCTACAGAATATACGTTAGTTATTTTCAAATTATATTTTTATGAGTTATTTTTCTTCCAAATGGGAAAAAAAACAATTTTCAAACTTTGAAATGTGTACAATTGATTTTTAAATGCACATTTTATCTCCTTTTGGTGAAGAAATAGGATAATTGTGAGAAAGCAGAGATAATTTTTTTGGTTGAAAACGAAATAGAAAAATGTAATCAATAATTTTCTTAGGTCCTATTATTTATAGTCTATGATTTGGTACTTGTCTCTTTTGATTTTTAATAGTTGATTTTAATACATTAGTTACTAAGGCAGATAATGCTGATAACTTCCTTGAGACTAGTTGCAATCCATTGTTAAAATTTTATCCAAATTCTCTTTTAAGTTAGAAGTACCCATTAATGAGATGCAAGCCATTTATAGACTACCATAAATAATAACAGTACTGAACATGATATACAGGCTGCGTGTAAAATTTAGGATTAAGTGATGATATTAAGACTATGAATTTGCCAGTTTTGCTTGAGATTCTCTGCTGTTAGGTTTCAAGGCTTTAAATTCTCCAAGCCTTGAGATGATTTTAAAAGCCCACAATTTCAAAGCAAAAATTTGTGTAGAATTTGTGGAATTGCTAATATCCTATTTACATGTGAAAAGAGGGATTTTATTGTATAACTGTATTTGGTTACAATTTGAACAAATCCCCATGTTTCTTTTTGGGCCCATGTGAGTGAGAGTTTTAAGTGGATTGACAAGAGCTCTTGAGAAACAAATCATGGCAGCAAGAAATTTTATGGAATATAGCTGTAGAATTTTTTGGCCACCTACAGACTGTAAAAGGCTATTTTAGTCTCCATCAGTTCCCCAGTCATATTTTCAGAATACAAGCCATGGTGACAAATGACACATTATTTTATATAAGGGTGCCAGATACCGGTAAATGGAGTATTTTTGTGAAGCTTAGTTTAGGACTAATTGTTGGGAAAAAAAAAGAAGGAATATGTTAATAGACTTTTTTTGGACATATTTTTGTGGATTATTATCACTCCGTGAATGGAAATTAAAAACAAAATTATATAATCAGAAATCAGGAATGTACTCCTCACTAACCCCTTGATATAGCGAGTACCAAGAAGCTTATAGATGATCTTGTGATCCACTTTGTATAAAGTGTGACACCTGTCCTTGATGGTGTTACATTTGCTACTTTGACTGCTATCTTTTCCAAAAGTGGATATGGAAAATAGATTCTCACAGAATCAATTAATAACCTATCAGCCATGACGTGCTCCCAGAGGCAGTAGGATGTGCTACAGGAATGGAAAATCTTCTTACTTGTCCACTACAACTGGTAGTTTCTTTTCCCATGCACTTTTTCAAAGCCTGAGTTCTCTGCCCTTTATTTCCCAGCACTTTCAGTGTGAGGCTTATGTGTGACAGATATATGCACAAGGGTTTGGCTGCCAAATGTCAGAATCCCTGCCCACAATCAAAGTAAGCTATACATTCAGAAGAAAAAAAAAATGGATGCTGTAGTAATTTTGCAAAGAGAAGAGAAGAAAAATGATCTCTTGCAGATAGGTAGTCAATACAGTTTTACCAAGAGTGTCACTCACTTGCTTGGTGGGTAAAATTCTTCCTTTCATTCTCATATTTTTTTAAACAATGACAATTTATCTTCGTGTTTAGCCTCCATTTCTTCAACTTTTAATGCTGTTCCTCCTTTGTCACTCCATTCTTGTTGGTGACTTGAGTGCTGCCAGGCTGCTGAAGCTGAAGAATCTAAAACAGATGCCAATCTACCATCAGCTTATTATGTGAAATTTCTTAGTTAACATAGTTCATACTACACAAAAACAGTTCTGGCTCATCTGGTCTGACTATAAATGCTGCTTCATGTTGTTGACTACATCTTAAGTTTACCTGATATCTGATTTCTGTGTATGTAAAAATCTTATGTTGTGTTTGTGCTACCTGAAGCAAAAATACAAAACAAAAGTAATTGTGTGTAAAACCGGAGCGCGCACTTACTTCATACAATGTGGTTGACAATTATAAAAAACACTGTACACTTTTTTCACCTGGCTTCATCTTCAGCATATTCTTAGTGGTAATGAAACATGCATTTTAATACATGCATTTTAATAAATGTAGGAATAGTTTGAAAGATACTGTACTAAAATAGAACAGCTTCCTCTTGTGAAATGAAACTTCCTTTCTTGCTTGAGCTCTTCATCACCACACAAAGAATGAAGTGGGAGGTCTCCATGAAAGATGACAGATCTTCCTACAGATGGGGGAACAGGATATGTATTGATTAATCTATAGGTGACTTTGATAGTGAAAACTAAGGAAGTTGCCCCTGTTGGAATTTCAGTGTGGGACTGACTCTAGACAAAGTGACTGAAAGATCATAAAATATTACTTGTTTCCACTTTGTTTAAAAACGTCTCTCTTGGGTGTTGACTTTGTCAGCAGGGCATGGGAAAAGAGGGTTACAGTCCCACTTCACTTCTTTGATTAGTTTTTGGTTTATTACATTTCACTTATTTCAATGATCAGACATGTATTTCAATCATCCCAGCCCTCATACATGTATCGTTTTAATAATTTATTTTTTTCAGTCTTGTCACGAGAGCTATCAGTTCAAATGATTCAATCTTTCAATACAGCCACAACAGGACAAATAGCTTGGTTCGTTTCTAGCTATCAAGAACTGTTGACATCAATTCAATACTAAAAAACAATGAAAGATAAAGATCTGTATCTCAAGATGTGAACTGAAGTACAAATCTGTTCAATTAGGAATGAAACTTATCACTGCATTTTCTAATGCATTTATCAACCCAACAATTAGCTTCATTCTTCGGAGCAACTCTCTTTGCATTTAACTTGCATGAAGCTGTCTGTTTAAATCCTATCCCCACTCAGCTCACTGCACATTATTGAAGGTAATATTTCTAAAAACAGTGCACAAGGAAAAGAAACATTTTTGTTAGAGCCAGTTTGGTTGAAGAAAACTCCTTAACTGTAAGATGCCCGTGAAAACCACTTTTCATTACTAGAAGCCTAAAGAAGCTGAAGGGAAAAGGGCTGTCAGAGAACCTACAGAAAAGCAAAGCTCAATCTCCTTTTTAGCGAACTTTTAACTGTGACCACCCTCCCTGACATCCTCAGCCTAACTGCAGAGAAACATTCCCAAGAGCAGAAGGGGTCCCAGAGCATGAGGGTGAGACCATTGCTGCTCCAGGCACTCTCAATGTAGCAAAGTCCCCCCACAGCCGGGCTCTCCCCGACCCGGGAGGCGCAGGGGGATTCCCTGCCCGCAGCTCCCCGCAGCGCCGGCGGGCGGCGAGCCCGGCTGCCGGCATCGCGGCGGAGAGCGGGGCCCAGAGGCGGCTCCGGCGGCGGCTCCCCTCGGGATCTCTCTCCTGATGCTTTTTCCTGCTGCGTTAATTCTCCTCCTGCCTTCGCCGTGGCAGCTCGACTTCTGGCGGCCCCGACCGCGGGGAGATGCGGCTTCCCCGCGGCGGCCGCCTGTGCGTGCGGGGGGGTGTTGATACGAGTACCTACATATCTATGCGTTATATATATATATATATATATATACGGGTGAGCCTGTGTAAGTGACTGATAGCTGCGTTAGAGCGTGTCATTGCAGCGCCGTCCGACGGGGAGGGCCGTGCCTGCGGGGCATCTCCGGCAGGGCACCCTGCGCGCTGCTGGAAGCACGAACGTGCGCAACGGGAGGGCCAGGGCTTTCGCGAGGCACAGGGCAGCTTGTCCCTCACTCCTTTGGCTCCCTTTGGCCCCCTCCTTGTCCGAGGCAGCCCGGAAGAGCGGCGCTGCCCGTGCGCCGGTGGCGCTGGTCGCCGCAGAGCCGTGCTCTGGGTTGGAGGCTGGCAGACGGGGCAGAGAAGGCAGCGCCGCTGCCGCGCCAAGCCAGCCGGGCAAAGTGATAGAACCGGCACCAAATTTCTTCCCTACATGGGGGGTCGATGTACGTTCCCTCTGGCGAGCGGCCAGCCGAAACCCAGTCACACAGCGGGCAGATGAGCAAAAGCGGAGGCTGAGTGAGGCAGCAGGGGGGCGGATAACTTTCCTGCCGGGCACGGGGTGAGCGGGCAGCCGCAGCTCCCCAGGACCGGTGAGAGCTCCGCGGACTCCGGGCGAGCGGGCTCTCCCGCGGCCCGGGGAAACACCGCCTCCCCCGGGCGGCTCGGCAGCTCCGGCGCCGCGCCCGGCACCGCGCTGTCCCTGCGCGCCGGAGGTCGCGCTCTCCCGGTGGTCCCAGCTCACCCTCCCGCTGCCCGTGGGAAGCGGCTCCCGCCTCACCACCCGCTCGCCCCTCTCCGGCACGGGGGCCGGCCCGGGGGAGGGCTGCGCGTCACCGGATCTGGTGGCGCCGGCAGCGGGGCGGCGTTACGGAGCGCCCCGGGAGCGGCGGGGGGGCGGGCG